>NC_082709.1:84699442-84999442 GCF_030144855.1 Hypanus sabinus
GATGTTGCAGTTGCATAAGTCATTGTGAGCTGGCATTTGGAGTACTGTGTACAGTTTTGGTCACCCAGTTGTAGGAAAGATGTGGTTCAGCTGGAACTACACATTATGACTCAGTCACATTGCCTTTTCTGCTTGTCAGTAACAATTATTTTGTTCTCCTTACACTTGAGTACAGGAAATGACATTAAGCAATCTTGAATCTGTTATGTCCATATATTTTCAAATATCTGCCCATTTTGGTTTAAACTTTGTGTACATTTTTGGTCACCCTATTATTGGAAAGAACTGGAAAGTGTGTAGAAAAGATTCATCAGGATGTTGTTGGACTGGAGGGCCTCAGGTCACAGAGAGATGATGGCCAGGCTGCTTGTTTATTCCTTGAAATGTAGGAGAATTAGTTCAAGTTCAAAGTTAAAGTACAGTTATTACTTTCATTTTATATATATAAAAATAAAATATCACCGTATACAACCCTGAGATTCATTTTCTTGGCATATTCAATCGATCCAATAATCATAATAGAAGCAATGAAAGACCATACCAACAGGGCGGACAACCAGCGTGCACCAGAGAACAAACTGTGCAAGTACCAAAAGAAACAAAAATAAGCAATAAATATCGAGAACATGAGATGAAAAGTCCTTGAAAGTGAGTCCATTGCTTGTGGGAACAATTCAGTGATGGGGCAAGTGAAGTTGAGTGAATTATCCATTCTTGTTCGGGAGTCTGCTGGTTGAGGGGTAACCACTGTTCATGAACCAGTCGGTGTGAGTCCTAAGATTCCTCTACCTTCTCTCTGATGGCAGCAGTGAGAAGAGAGCATGGCCTGGTTGGTTGGAGTCCTGGAATACTGCTTTCCTGCAATAATGCTCTGTGTAGACAGGGAAAATGGTGGGGATGTCTTTATCCATTATGTACTGGGCTGTATCCACTACTTTCTGTGGGAAATTCTGTTCAAGGGCATTGGTGTTTCCATTCTAGGCTGTGATGCAGCCAGTCAATTCTCTCTCCACTGCACATCTATAGAACTTCATCAAAGTTTTAGATGACATGCCAAATCTTTGCAACTGCCGTGCTTTCTTTGTGATTGCACTTATGTGCTGAACCCAGAAAAAGTCCTCTGAAATGATTTAATATTGCTGACCATATCAACCTCTGATCCTCTGATGAGGACAGGCTCATAGATCTCTGGTTTCCTCCTCCTGAAATCAATAATCAGCTCCTTGGTCTTGCTGACATTGAGTAGGAGGTTATTGTTGTGGCACCACTCAGCCAGATTATCATTCTCCCTCTTATATGCTAATTCCCCACCACCTTTAATTCTGTCTATGTAAGTGGTGTCATCAGCAAACTTAAATATGGTATTGGAGCTGTGCTTAGCCTCACAGTCATGTGTAAAGCGAGTAGAGCAGGGGGCTAAGCACACAGCCCTGTGTTATACCTGTGCTGATGGAGATTGTGGAGGAGATGTTGTTGCCAATCCGAACTGACTGGGGTCTGCAAGTGAGGAAATCGAGGATCTAATTGCACAAGGAGGTATTGAGGACAAGGTCATGAAGCTTATTAATTCTGAGGGTTGATGGTATTGAATGCCGAGCTGTAATTGATAAAGTGTATCCTGATGTGCGCATTTTGCTATTCAGATGTTCCAGGGTTGAGTGAAGAGCCAATGAAATGGAACTGTTGTGTCAGTAGGCATTTTGGAGCAGATCCAAGTCACTTCTTAGGCAAGAGTTGATATGTTTCATCATCAACCTCTCAAAACACTTCATCACTGTGGATGTAAGTGCTACTGGGTGATAGTCATTGAGAAAGGTTACTACATTCTTCCTCAGCACCAATGTAATTGAAGCCTGCTTGAAGCAGGTGGGTACCTCAGACTGCTGAAACAAGAGGTTGAATATCTCAGTGAACACACAGGCCTGTTGATCAGCAGAGGTCTGTAGTATGCCACAGGTACTGGATGCTTTCCATGGGTTCACCCTCCTGAAGGATGCTCTGACATTGGCCTCAGAGACTGAAATCACAGGATCACTGGGGGCTGTGGGAGTGCGTGATGGTTCCTCCTTGTCTAGACGGTCAAAGCGAGCATAGAGGGGAAACCTTACAGAAGTGTTTAAAATCATGAGGGACATTGATAAGGTGGATGCCAACAGATTTTTCTCCAGGCCAGCGGAGTCCAGAACTAGGGGCTGTAGTTTACGGGTGAAAGAGGAAAGGCTTAGAAAGGGACCTTTCTCACCTTCATGGTGACATTGGTGAGTGTTTGGAACCAGCTGCCGGCAGAAGTCTTGAATCAGAATCAGGTTTAACGTCTCCGGCGTGTGTCATGAAGTTTGTTGTTTGTGGCAGCAGCATATTGCCATACATAATAATAAAATTATAGACTACAATAAGGAATATATATAAAACAGAAAATTAAATAAGTAGTGCAAAAAGAGAGAGGGAAATAATGAGGTAGTGTTCATGGGCTCATTTTGGTTGAGGCAGGTACAATAATGTCATTTAAGAATGAGTTGACTAGGTAGGCAGAGGCTCATGGATTGGAGGGATATAGGCTGAATGCAGGAACTTGGGACTAACTGGATGGGTTCTGTGGTCAGCATGGCCCTGTTGGGCTGAAGGGCCTGTATCCATGCTGTATTGCTCTATGAGTCTGACTCCAATCAGTGTGTTTAGACCGGCACTTAAACAGACCAGGGAAAATAGGATTAGTTGGAATCCTCCCACTGGTCCCCTCAGTCAACCCCTTCCTTATCTCCTCATCACCTCTCTCCTGAACAGCCAACCCCTTATTCTGAGCAACACACACAAAATGTTGGAGGAACTCAGTACACATACTTCGATAATAAATGTACTTTGTCATTTGTGCAGCTCAGGAAACATCCTCTCTGAATGCACCCTGACAAGCCGATAAGAATCTTGTATAATTATATCATCTTTCATTCCTCTAAAGTCTAGCAAACACAGGTCCAGTTTAGTGCTACTTACAGGACAAACCCACTATTCCAAAGACAAAAGCGAAGTCAAAGTTGGATTTATTGCCATATGCACGACTCCAGGTGTGCGTAGTTGAAATGAATTATCTTGCATCAGCAACACAGGCACATAGCATCATGTACAGGAAGTAGCATAGAGCATAGAATGTTACGGTATGGGTCCGTTGGCCCACGTTGTTGTGGCAACCTGTATCAACCTACTTCATGATCAATCTAACCCTTCCCTGCCACATAACCTTCCATTTTTCTTTCATGCATGTGCCTATCAAAGAGTTTCTTAAATATCCCTAATATGTCAGCCTCTACCACCACCATTCTATGTAAAATAAGAACTACCTCTGGCATCTCCCCTATACTTCCTTCCACACATATTAAAAGGATGTTCTCTGGTATTGAAAAGTGTCAGCCGGGGGGAAAATAAGGGTGTCCACTCTTATCTATGCCTGTTGTAATCTTACACACCTGGTAAATCTCCTCTCTAAAACTTTTACATCCATCCTATAATGAGGCAACCAGAACTGAACACAATATTCCAAGTGTGGTCTAACCAGAGTTTTATAGAGCTGCAACATTTCCTTGCAACTCTTGTACTCAAATCTCCCAACTAATGAAGGCCAACACACCGTGCACCTTTTTAACCACCCTATCAATTTGCATGGCAACTTTGAGGGATCTATGGACTTGAACTCCAGATATCCCTCTGTGCCTCTACTATGCTTAGAATCCAGACATTAACCCAGGGGTGGGCAAACTTTTTGACTTGAGGGCCACAAAGGGTTCTAAAATTTGACAGGGGGGCCGGACCAGGAGCAGATGTTTTGGTAATACACCTCATAAGAGAAAATAAAATATCATGGGATATGTAGAAAACATGTACTTTAATTTCAATTGAAAATGAACAAATGCATTACAACAAAATATCTGTCTTTGAAGTCCCATGGTATTTAGCTATTTATTGAAATGTCTTTTAAAACACTGAAAATTAAATGAATAAAATACAGCTTTTTTAAATAGTAACAGTTATTATTTTAAAGCACTGAAAATTCTGTTATCCTTCAAGATATTATCATCATCACTCTCCTCCTGTCTGTCTTTATTTCAAAAATGGTAGGAGATGCAGGTCTACTTGTCCTGCTCCTTCTTATTCAATTGTCCCCTGTGCCAAAACTCAACAACGACCCGCACAATGACAGAACAGTGAGAGCGCGCCAATATGCGGAGCTCTGTGCTCGCAAATTCCCGCAGGCTATCTCCCTTAGCCGGAACGCTGACTAATTGTGAGCCGGTTCAGATGTGCCAGGAAATGGGTCGCCATAAGGTCACAAAGTAAAGCGCAAATGTGGAGTAATACGCTGCACCTCAACAAAGGTCAATGGTGTGTTATCTATTGGGAAGACGCCAGAATTGCAGGGAAAAAACGTTAACAAGGTTTATTAATGTAATTTCATCAAGTTCTGCGGGCCGGATTAAAAAGCTTAACGGGTCGCATATGGCCCGCGGGCCATAGTTTGCCCATGCCTGCATTAACCTGTACTCTGCCTTGAAGTTCAACCTTACAAAATGTGTCATTTCACACTATTCCCGATTGAATATTCACGACAGAAGCATAAAATTAATCATTAATGATACACAATTTTTAAAGAAAATGCAATAAAAACATAGATGAGATGCCCGGTCTGCTGAGTTCCTCCAGCATTTTGTGTGTGTTGTAATAAAAGCTTAAACTGGGTACATTTTAGTGCGAAGTGGTCATAGTGTTGCTACTCTGTAGTGATTCAGGTTTTGTTGGATGGTTCCAGAACTCAATGGTTGAAGGGAAGAAGCTGTTCTGATAAATTTTCACTGCTGGTATGTTTTCCCTTTGATATGAAAACCATGTACGGCTCTACTTTCACAAGCTGTTTATGTGCACGTGTGCATCTTAAACCAGCCAGTGGGTACGCTTTGCTGCAAGCTTGGGCTAAGGATTCAGCCTAGCTTTGTGCTGTTGCCATGGCGATCTACTCTGGCCTAGGCTCCAGTATCCCGCTGCCGGCTTTGTGTTGGTAGTTCCTTTTATTCCTTGGCCGTTTCCACAGTGACCTCGCCGGGCAGGAGAGTGTGGGAGACAAAGGCTTGAGGCCTTCTCCCTCCCCCCCCCCCCACCTCCCCCCACCTTCTTTTGCCCTCACCCGCCATCACTCGAGGCCTTTTGTGTAACAGAGATTAACCAGAAGGTGGCTGAGAGAGACGCCCTCCTCTCTCTTTTAATGGATTTTCATTAATCGTGTACATGGACTAATTAAATATCCCAGGCGCCTAATCATCTTGCACTAATTGTCACCAATGAAACCATGCATAGTATTTGTTCCAAAATGCTGTCCCTAATTAGGAAGCAATGATTCCAGTATGACCCCACACAAAGACAGAACGTGTGAAAACAAAGCCCATCTCAAAAGCCCACGACCACACACAAGAACCCAACAAACTACTTAAAAAACACACATAAAGCCCACCATTTCTTCATTCTTTTAAAAGGTGTTTTTTCAACTTTTATATATACATCAATATAGATCATGTCAAGCATGCCCCTCCCACCTCTTGAGCCATTTCCCTCAATTAGTCACACACAGATGAAGATACTAGAAATTCAGAGTAACACATACAAAATGCTGGAGAAACTCAGCAGGTCAGGCAGCATCTATGGAAATGAATAAACAGTCAATGTTTCCCCTCAATTCCTGTGGCCCCAAATGTTTCCCTCATTCAGTGCCTCTCTTCCCCTGTCCTTTCTCTTCCTCTTGAATCACCCCTCCTTTATCTCCTCGTCAGCCTCCTTCCTATTTATTTACAATAACCCACTAAACCTGCTATACTCTCTGCCAAAGAAACATTGTCAGCAGCCCCTCCCAGATTAAGATTAAAGATTGGTTTTATTTGTCACATGTACAGTGAAACGTGTGACTTGGTGTCAGATCAAATCAGCGAGGATTGTGCTGGGGGCAGCCTGCAAGTGTCACCACATTTCCAGTGCCTACAACACATGCCCACAACTCACTAATGCTGAACTGTGTGTCTTTGCAATGTGGGAAGAGTGTGGAACACATGGAAGAAACCTACGCTGTCACCAGGAGAACATACAATCTCCTTACAGGCAGCGGCAGGAAATGAGCCCTCATCAGTAATCACAGGAGGGGTCAAGTGATTGCACGAATCACAATGCTACCGTGAACCCTGGAGCATAGACAGGATCATAAGGAGAGCTTTTGGCACATTGTCCTTCATAAATCAAAGTACTGAGGACAAGAGTTGGGATGTTATGTTGAAATTGTATAAAACATTATTGAGGTCAAATTTGGATTATTCTGTGTTGTTCTGGTCACATACATACAGGAAATATATCAATAATATTGAAAGAATGCAGAGAAAATTTACAAAGACGTTGCCAGGACTTGAGAACCTGAGTATTAGGGAGAAGTTGAATAGGTTAGGACTTTATTAGACCACAAGACCATAAGACATAGAAGCAGAATTAGGCCATTCAGCCCATCAAATCTGCTCTGCCTTTCCATCATAGCTGATATCGGATCCCACTCAATTCCATACACCTACCTTCTCTCCATATCCTTTGATGCCCTGACCAATCAGGAAATGATCAACTTCTGGCTTAAATATACTCACAGACTTGGCCTGCACTGCAGTTTGTGGCAGAGCATTCCACAGATTCACTACTCTGGCTAAGAATATTCCTCCTTATCTCTGTTCTAAAAAGCCGCCCCTCTAATTCTGGATACCCCCACCACAGAAAGGATCCACCTTATCTAGTCCATTCAACATCGGTATGTTTCAATGAGATACCCACACATTCTTCTAAATGCTAGTGAGTGCAGGCCCAATGCTGCCAAACAATCCTTATATGTTAACCCCTTCATTCCAGGAATAATCTTGTGAATCTCCTCTGGGCTCCCTGCAATAACAACACATCCTTTCTGAGATTTGGGGCCCAAAACTGTTGACAATACTCCAAGTGCAGCCAGACATAAGTCTCATAAAGCCTCGGCATTAATCTTTGATTTTATGTTCTATTCCCCATGAAATAAATGCCAACTTTGCATTTGCCTTGTTCACCACAGATTCAACCTGTAAATTAACCTTCTGGTAGTCTTGTGCAAGGACTCTTAAGTCCCTCTCCACCTCTGATGTTTGAACCTTCTCCCCATTTAGATAGTAATCCGCACTATTGTTCCTTTCACCAAATATGCATTATCATACATTTCCCAACACTGTATTCCATCTGCCACTTTTTTGCCCATTCTTCCAATTTGTCTAAGTCATGCTGCAATCACATTGCTTCCTCAGCACTACCTACCCCTCCAACTATCTTTGTATCATCCACAAACTTTGCCATAAAACCATCAATTCCATTATCCAAATCACTGTGAAATATGTGAAAAGTGCAGTCCCAATATTATTTTTGGAGTGTAGGAGTTAGAGGTATACAAAATCATGAGGGTTATAGATAGGGTAAATGCAAGCAGGCTTTTTTCATTGAGGTTGGGTGAGTCTAGATCTAGAGGTCATTGGTTAAGGATGAAAGTTGAAATATTTAAAGGGAATCTGAGGAGAAACTCTTTACTCATAGGGTGGTGAGAGTATGGAATGAGCTGCCAGCAGAAGTGGTGAATGTGGGTTCTATTTCGAAATTTAAGAGAAGTTTGGATAAGTACGTGGATGGGAGGGGTCTGCAGGGCTGTGGCCCAGATGCATGCCGATGAGATTAGATAGAATAGTATTTCAGCATGGTCTAGATAGGCTGAAGGGCCTGCTTCTGCGTTCTAGTGTTTTATGACTCTATGACACTATACCCCAGCTAGAATATAAGAGTTGGGAGGTCATATTATAGCTACACAAGATATTGGTAAGACTACACCTGGAATATAGTGTGCAGATCTGGTTACCAGGTGATAGGAAGGATGGGATGAAACTAGAGAGGGCACAGCTAATGCTCACAAGTATGTTACACGGACAGGAGTGTTTGAGTCTGGAAAAGGCTAGGGTTGGGGTCCTCACCTACCACCCCATGAGTCTCTGCATTCAACACATCATTCTCTGCAACCTTCATCATCTTCAACAGTATCTTACCACCAAACACATCTCTACCTTCCCCACTCTCTGCTCTCTGCTTTCTGCAGAGATCACTCGCTCCATGATCCCCACGTCCATTCGTTCCTCCCTACCAATCTTGCTCCTAGCACGTACCCCTGAAAGCGACCAAAGTGCTGCATCTGCCCATTTAATTCCTCCTTTACCTCCATTCAGGGCCCCAAACAGTTTTTTTCCGGTGCAGCAACACTTCACCTGCAAATCTGTTGGGATCGTCTACTGTATCTGATGCTCCTGATGTGGTCTTCTCTACATTGATGAAACCTGACATAAATTGGGGCACTGCTTTACTATATCAATTATAATCGAAGAATATTGTAAATATATTGTTTGGTTTAGCAGTTTTTGCTTTTCACATAATTTATTATGGGTTGTATGTAAAAGTACGTGAATGGCATACAATATTAAGCCACCACATCATATGTGAGCACCATATGTAGTAAAACTAAACGTACACAAATTATCCCTGGCTCCCATGCTTTTCTTTCAATTAGTTTTAGGTTTGGAGTTACAAAACATAATAGCGGACCGCTTTGTCAAGCACCTCAGCAACATCCATCAAAAGCGGAATTTCCCGGTGATTAGCGATTGTAATTCCTATCCCCATTCCCATTCCAACATGGCCTCTTTTGCCACGATTCCCTCTGCTTCCCTCATCTTCTATTCCCACTCTGACTCACCTCATCTCCTCACCTGCCTATTGTTATGTTTTGTAACTCTGAAAACGTAAAACTAATTGGAAGAAAAATAAGCGAGTCCAGAATAGAAGTCTAACTGTGTTTTTAGTTTAAGCAAAGAGCGCACTGTGATGTGGTGGTGTAGGCCATTCACATACATTTACATATAACTATAATGAATTATATAAACAACAAAAAATTCTTATTCAAAAAATATATTTACAATATTTCTCAACTATTACTGAAATATTAAAAACACAACATTTTCCTCTGCTTAGTTATAAACGGCAACTGACATAGAATGCATCTCAACGTATATATACAGTATACTATATAATACAACTACCATATAGACATCCATGGCATAGTAAGTGTTAAATTATCCCATTCAGGCCTAAAGGTTTAATCACTGTGGAGGCTTTCCTACTCTTGTGGAATAAAGTCTTTCCCGACAACAGGGGTCAGTCCGCTTGGCAGGTGAGACTTGTGGCTGTGAAACAATCCCAGGTTCAGGAGCCTCCTCTGTAGTGATTTTAGGAGTTGACTCTGAGACTGCAGGAAGTGGTTCTGACAGATCTGGGCTCTTTTCTTCCCTAACAATTGTCTCTACTCTCATCAACTGACCAAGGTGTTGTCTCTAGATGCAGCCTCCACCACATAGGAGAGTGGTCCATTTCTGTCCTTAATCTTTCCAAGTACCCACTTTTGGTCACCTCTGTCGTCCTTCACCAGGACTGCTTGTCCTGGAGTGAAACATTGAACCTCCTTGTATGAGAAGCCTTCAATTTGTCCCAGCTGTTTGTCCTGCATACTCCTTCTGAGTTTGGGTTTGAGGAGATCCAAGCATGAATGACTTGGGAGCAGCATAGCGTGTGAGTTGTTGAATGTGGAGTGTGCTGCATAGCAATATGCAAGGAGGAAATTGTCGAGCTTCTGATTCAGCGTCAGTGTCTTGTGTACTGCAGACATTGCTTGTAGTACATTCTTTAGACTGACCTCAACACATCAACAGTGTGTGAGGCTGTAGTGGAGGCTATTGGGGTCACTTCTGGACATTTTGTAGCTACATCCACTACTACTAAGAAATTTGTGCACATGAATGGTCTGACAAATTCTATATGAATCCTTTGCCAGGGCAATGCCAGCCATTCCCCATGATGGAGAGGTGCTGCTCTTGGCATCTTCTGGACATGCTGGCATCCTGTACAGTTGCTAGTTGCTTGATCTGCTGATCTATCCCAGGGCACCAGAGAATGCTTTGAGCACCACAGGGCCTGACAGACCCATTCATCTTGGCCTCTGGGACCACTGGTGTTGCCGTAGGCTCCACTTAACATTGGAAAGAATTTCTTCAGCCTCCATGTGATCTAGCTCACTGGCTACATTTTTACAGATGGTATAAGGAATCCTATGAACTTTGCACTCCCAGTGAAGTGCATTTCATTTAATACTCTCTATCTTTGATATGCTTGAGTTTTCCAAAGCCATCCCTGAACACTGCTGTGGCATAATCCTGTACATTTCTTAATTCACTTTCAGTTGACCCTTTTGCATTGGACGTGGGATGCAAATAGTGGATGGATCTCCAATCAAGTTGTAGTTGTCTCAGCCAATCATGACAATGCTCGCCCTTGTGCTTTTGTCATGGTTGTTATATTTCGTTGTTGAGAATGTCATTTTCTCAGATGTTATCTTTTCTCCACTGTAAATTCTTAGTCAGATACTTGAAGGCTTCAGTTTTATCTTTGAAATGCCGGTCAAACTCATTTTGTGAAATGACTGAAACAGCTGAGCCAGTGTCCAGTTCCATTTTAAATAATTTGACATTCTCTTCTGGTGGAAGCCATATTGCTTGTCTATTGTAAGTTTTCACATTGTGAATCTCAAGGCTACCTAGTCCTGTGTCACCCTCATCATTATCACTTTTTTCATCAACAGCATGCTGACTAGTGCTCATTTTGAAACTGCAGCTTGACATTTTTTTAATCTGTTTCTCTTCCATGTGCAGTCCATTTATTTTTGTCTGCCCAACATGCTTTTTATAAATGTTCTACTTTGTTGAATTTTCTCCAAGTTTTGCCTTTAAACGTGCATTTGCTTGGTGTATGTGAGCCCCTGACACAACAGTAACATAATTTGTTTGGCCAGGCTGGTTTCTATTTAGACACTGCAATTTTGTTCACACTCACTTTCATTCCTGAATGCAACTCAATGTTGCCTCTGTCTGCTGTTTCCATTGATACAGCGATTTCAGCTGCTCCTTTAAATGTGTTAAGAGCCATGTTTGAATTATTTCTTGTAAGATTCCACAAACTAAATGATCTCTCAGTGCATCATTACACTCATTACTGAACTGACAGTGTTCAGACAATCTGTTCAATTCAGCCACATACACTGAAATGGACTTCCCTTCCTTTTGATTCTGCTTGTAAAACCTAAAGTGTTCAGCAATCATCAATGGTTTTGGTTCTAAATGTTCCTGCACTACTTTCACAAAATCAGCAAAGCTTATTTTGGCTGGTTTAATTGTCTGCATGCCTTTAAGCCCACTGCACTCAGCAAAATTAGCACTCGCTTTTCATCAGCTGTTACATACTGCTCAATTTGTTCCAAATACAACAGCCAGTTATCTCTTGTGCAGTCGAGCACATCCATCTTTCTGATGTAGCAGCCATTTCTACTTATTTTGTATTTATTATTTATGTCACCTAGTACTCACTGGTTATGAACCCATCAATTTGTCCACTTTCTGCCTTTTTTTAAACGTGACCATATCTAACCCTTCCGAAGAACACCTGCTGTGCTATTATTCTTATTCAACCGTTTCTCCCTGTGCTTTTTTTAACTCAAAAATCTCACTGTGCTTCAATAGGTAAGTAGACATCTCCAGTTCATTTAAAGCTTCCTTGTCACCATTGTTACATTTTGTAACTCCAAGCATAAAACTAATTGGAAGAAAAACAAGGGAGTCCAGAATGAAGTCTAACTTTGTTTTTGCCTTAAGCAAGATGCATATAAATGACGTCGTGGTGTGATATTTTCATTTTTTTTCTTGCACATCGGGTGTTGGTCTTTTGTTTTTATTTTTATTCTTTTTTTTTTGTTTAATCGGGGTTCTTTCTGGTTTCTTGCTTTGTGGCTACCTGTGAACAGACAAATCTCAAAGTTGTATAATTTATACATTCTTTGATAATACAGTAAATGAATCTTAAGTCTTAAATAATGTATGCAATGCACATACTTTTACAAATAACCCATACTGAATTATTCAACCAACAACAAATGCTTAATCAAACAATATATTTACAATATTACTCAACTATTACTGAAATATTAATTATACAACACCTATCACATCCCCCTGGTGTTCCTCCTCCTTTCCTTTCTCCCATTGTTCACTCTCCTCTCCTATCTGATTCCTTCTGCTCCAGTCTTTCACTTTCCCCACCTACTTGTCTTCACCTATCACCTTCTTGCTAATCCTCCTTCCCCACCCCAACCTTTTTATTTTAGCATATTCCCTTTTGCCTTCCAATCCTGAAGAAGGGTCTCAGCTGGAAATGTTGACTGTTTATTCATTTCCATAGGTACTGCCTGACCTGCTGAGTTCCCCCAGCCCTTCGTGTCTGTTACTCTGCAAAAAGCTGGGTCTGTTTTCTCTGGAGCAAAGGATCTTGAGGAGTGACCTTGTAGGGATTTATAAATGGATAAGGGGGATGGTCACAGACTTATTCCCTGGGTGGAGAAGTTTATGGGCATAGATTTAAGATGAGAGGGGAAAGATTTCAAATGTACTTGATAGGCCAGTTTTTCACATGGGGACACAAGGCATTCTGCAGATGCTGGAAATTAAGAGCAACAAGCATAAAATGCTGGAGGAAATGTGCAGGTCAGGCAGCATCTATGGAGTGAAATAAACACTCAACATTTCGGGCCAGGAGCCTGACCTGATGAAGGGTCTCTGTCTGAAACATTGAGTTTATTCCTCTCCAATATTGCCTCCTCAACTGTTTGTGTGTGTTTTTCACACAGAGGATGGAGGTTGTATGAAATGAGGAAGTGATAGAGGTTGGCACATCATAATGTTTAAGGGACATTTGATAGGTTTAGAGGGTTATGGGTCAAATGCAGGCAAATGGGAATCGCTGAGAAAGATACATCGCTTGGCATGGAGCAGTTGGGTCAAAAGCCTGTTTCCATGATATTTGACTCTGTGACTCTTTGTGATTTTTTTTGTGCACATGGGACATTCTACAGTGCTTTGACTTACAGGGCTATGTACTTCCACATTAGAGAAGGGTTGCCTTCCTAGCAAACTGTCCTAGATTCTCATTCGGATTTAGATTCATTCATTTACCACATGTATATCGAAGGATACAGTGAAATGCATCACCTGCATTAACAACCAACACACTCGAAATGTGTGGTGTGCAGCCCACAGGTGTCACTGCACACTTCAGCACCAGCAGAGCATGCTACCAATGCTTGTCAGAACTTCACACAACAAAACAGAACAGAACGAGCAAAAAACAACAGCAAAGCCAGCCCCTCCCATCTACTCACCCACCACATGCACACATAATTCTACAACCGCAGGACAGGCTGTCTCCAGACACCAGCCTCCATTGGGCTCACGGATTTGCAGACATCGGCTTCACCTTCCCCAGTGACTCACAGCAGACTCAGGAATGGGCCATTAGATCTCAACTTCTGGACTTTTGATGGACCTTCAAGCTTTGCTTTTTGGCATCGACTCAGGACTTGCTGATAATGAGGGATGAGAACTCCGAACTCCAGGCCTTAATGCCAGACTCGTCATTGACTGGGACCCCAAATACTAGTTCTCACCAACTCACGTACCCAGAGGGTCACCATCACTTATGCCTCCAGCCGACGTGATTCTGGAACCTGCTGATGATTCAGTGACCTGGGGGGACCACCAGCTCTCATCCTCACTGGTCTGCTGGCCCAGCATCTGACCACAGATGTCTTTCATCCCATGTTCGTGTCGTAGGCCTTCGAACACAGAGTGGAGACCTAGACTCCAGCCTGACCTCTAATTCCCCACATCCCCTTCCATAAGCCCTAACCTGACCCCTAAATCACTGCTCAGTCCCCAAAATTATGAACTAAACACCATCAAATTAAAAAAAAGCATCAAGACTGAGCCACAACCTCAATGGAGATCGCAGCTCGCCACCATCTTGAACAGAATTGTCCTATTCACAATTTTCCATCATGACAACCCTTTTTAAATCCCCATCCCTACAGGAAGATGCTCTTCCAAGTGCAATGCTCTTGGTATATGTGACCACAATAAAACAATTTATGGGTGTGTTCTCTGCAGGCAATGGGAACTCTGATTGTATTTGAGGCAGAAGTTGATGTTTTATTCAACTAGAAATGGTTGTTATATTGTTTGATAAAGTACCTTTATACAAGTGTCTTCGAAGAGACACAAGAGATGCACAGTAATGTAGTGGTTAGCGCAATGTTTTTCAGTACCAGTAACCTGGGTTCAATTCTGCCTCTGCTTGTACATTCTCCCTGAGACAACAAAAATTTCCTCTGGTGCTCTGATTTCCTCCCATTGTCCAAAGGTGTGCCAGTTGGTAGGTTAATTGGTCATTGTAAATTGTCCTGTGATTGGTCTAGCATTAAATTGAGTATTGCTGGGCAGAAAGGGCCAGAAGGGCCTTGTCTACGCTGTGTCTCAATTAGAAAAGAGGGACTGCAGATGGTGGAATGGGGGCTAACCAACAATCTGCTGGAGGAATTCAGCAGGTCCACAGGGGAGGAAAGGAATTGTACACATTTCAGGTCGAAAGCCTGATTGTGGAGATGTGAGATAGCCAGTATAGAGCGGAAAGGGGAGTGGTGAGAGAAGCTTCTGAGTAATCTGGGGACTTCAGTTGCCTCCGAATCAGTTGCAGGTTGTACAGTACAGTCAGTGTTGTACATAGGAAAAGCACTGGGTATTGCTTTATTGAGTAGCACAGTGGAATCGTGGTAAGCGCAGCACTTTACAACATGCTAGTTCTAAGGCCAGGGTTCAGTTCCCACTACTGTAAGGAGTTTGTACGTTCTGCCTGTGACCATGTGGTTTCCTCCGAAATCTTAAAGACCTGTTGGTTGGGATTAGTAAGTCTGAACATGTTACCATGGCGCTAGAAATGTGGTGACCTTTGCATGCTGCTCCCAGCATGTCCCCGATGCAAACAATTCATTTCACTGTATGTTTTGATGCACGTTACAAATAAAGCTAACCTTTACTGTTTTCACATGTACCAAGATTCGTTGAAAAGCTTGTCTTGCATATTGTTCATACAGATCAATACATTATACAGTGAACTGAGGTAGTACAAGGAAAATGACAACAGAATGCATAACAAAGTGTTGTAGTTAAAGAGAAAGTGCAGTGCAGGTAGAGAATAAGGTAAAGGATTATAATGAGGTACATTGTGAGGTTAAGAGACCATTTACTGCAGCAGGGGACTGTTCAATAGTCTTATTTCAGGGGGAAAGAAGAATCTGGTGATACATGTTTTCAGGCTTTTGTATCTTCTACCCGATGGGTAGAAGTTTTGGGGTGGGTGGGGTTTTTGATTATGCTGGATGCTTTACTGAGGTAGTGAGAAGCGTAGACAGAGTCCATGGACGGGAGTGTGATTTCTGTGATGTGCTGAGCTGTGTCCACAACTTAGCTGTTTCTTGCAGTAACCAATTTGCAGATAGCATGACTCTAGAAAAGGTAATGTGATAATGGCAGAAAGTGTTGCTTATTTGTCATGTTGATTGACTCTAGGAGCCAAAACATCTCCCGGAAATGGAAGCAGTTTATGGTCGATCAGGATGCAGCCTCGCTTCAGCACTCCACCCAGTGGACAGCTCCTTCAGCACTGTCACACTGCCTTAATACCCCACTGAGAGGATCTGCTAAATTCTTTACTTGACTGACTGGCAAGGAGTTCGAACCCACATCTTGCTGACTTGGCTAGTGCTGCCCATCAAACTGGGGCTGGAAAATTGGAAAACAAGGGTTTCATACTAAAGATACTTCCCATTCCTATTTCCATATGTCTGTCTTTGAATTTCTCTACCACCATGATGAGGTCACTCTCAGGTTGATGGCATGAACACTGATTCTCTAACTTGCAGTAATTTCTGACTCCTCTTCCCCTTCTCTCTTTTATCATACCCAATTCTGACTCCACTCTTAACCCTTCTCTCTTGCTCATCACCTCCCTTTGGTTCCCCTCCTCCATCCCTTTCTCCATTGGTCCACAGTCCTCTCCTATCCAATTCCTCCTCCTTCAACACTTTACCTCTTCCACTTATCACCTCCCAGCTTCTCACTTCATTTCCTCCTCTCTCACCCGGTTTCACCTATCATCTGCCAGCTTTTACTGCTCCCCTCCCCACTTCTTCTTATGGCCCAGGAATGAAAGGGTTATCATAAGAGAAACATTTTATAGCTCTGGGTCTGTACTCGCTGGAATTCAGAAGGATTGAAACCTTTCAAATGTTGAAAGGCCTAGATAGAGTAGTTCTGGAAAGGATGTTTCCCATGGTGGGAGAGTCTAGGACAAGAAGGCACAGACACAGGATAGAGGGGTGCCCTTTCAAAACAGAGATGCAGAGAAATTTCTTTAGCCAAAGGGTAGTGAATTTGTGGAATTTGTTGCCACGTGCAGTTGTGGAGACCAAGTCGTTGGGTGTATTTAAGGCAGAGATTAATAGGTTCTTGATTGGACATGGCATCAAAAATTAAGGGGAGAAGGCTAGGAACTTGGGTTGAGGAGCAGATAGGAAAAAAGGATCAGCCATGATTGAATGGCAGATCAGACTCGATGGGCTGATAGCCTAATTCTGCTCCTAAGTCCTAAGGTCTTATGGCCTTTTGCTCCCCTCTCTTCCAGTCATGATGAAGGGACTCAACCCGAAACATCGACTGTTTATCCCCCTCCATAGATGCTGTCTGACTTGCTGAGTTCCTCCAGCACTTTGTGTTTGTTACTCTTTCATCCTAAGGAACTGGAGAAGGAATCCTGTCAAGAAATAGCTATGGATTTATAGAGGAAAGCATCAACTTTGGTAATGGCAAGATGTGAGTGAAATAGCAAGAGGCAATAGTAGCATTCCATCTGTGAGCAAGATCTTTGGTTAAAATGTAAGTTACTTATCTCAGTGTATAAACTGTTTCTAACAAATCAGACAAATTAATAGCACAGATAAATTGATAGGTACAAACAAATTGTCTTTGATCTACGGTAATTGCCTGCAGAAAAAATGAATCTCAGTATAGTATATACATACTTCAATAATAAATTTACTTTCAACTTTGAACTTCCTAGTACAAGTTAACAGACAAGCACATTGATAGTCATAAAGTTATTTAGCAGAGAAACAGGCCCCTCAGCACAACTCAACCATGCCAACCAAGACAGCCTTCAAAAGTAGTTCCATTTGCCTGTGTTTGGTCTATATCCCTCTAAGTCTTCCCAATCCGTGCAAGTGTCTTTAAAATGCCAATGCACCTGCTGTAACCACTTCTTCTGGCAGATTGTTCTATAGAATACGCTCGGGGTGAAAAAGCTGCCCCTCAGGTTCCGATTAAATCTTTCCCCTTTCACCTTAAACCTATGCACTCTAGTTCCACATTATCCAGCCTTGGGGAAAGGACTCTGTGCATTCAGCCCTATCTATGCCCCTTGTGGTTTTATACACTTCTATAAGATCATTTCTCAGTCTGCTCTGCTCCAACCTCACCCCATAACTCAGTCCCATGAGTCGCGGCAGTGTCCTCATAAAGAACAGCATGGTAGTGTAGCGCCGGCGACCTGGGTTTAATTCTGCTGTTGCATGTACGTTCTCCCTGTGACTGCATGGGTTTCCTTCAGCTCCCCTGGCTTCCACCACATTGCAAAGACCTTCGGGTTAGTAGGTAAACTGGGCAGCATGGGCTTGTCCTGGTGTCCTGTTTCCATGTTATATCTCTAAATAATACAAATTAAATTAAGTAAATCTTCCCTGCACTTTATTTCCAGCTGAATAGCACCTTTCCTATAGTGGGGTGACCAAAAATGAACACAGTATTCTAAATGCAGCCTCACCAACAGCTTGTGTAACTGCAAAGGAACATCCCCACCTCTGTACTCCAGCACTCTGCCTTGATGCCAAAAGCCTTCCTCACCACCCTGTCAAATGCAATAATTAGCAGAGGGATGCTGTCACGCAGTGGTTCAGATTGGAACAAAATATTCCAAGAGCAGTGCTGAAGATGATGGAAATAGAACATAGAACAGTACAGCACAGCTTCTGAATCAGAATTTGATTACTGTCACGGACAAATGCGCAACTTGTTGTTTTGCAGCAGAAGTACATTGCAAGACATAAAAATACTGTAAGTTGCAATAAGAAATAGAAAAATTAAGTAAGTAGTGCAAGAAGAGAGCAGAAATAGTGAGGCAGTTGGTGTTCATGGAGTCATGGACCATTCTGACACTGGAGGGCAAGAAACCCCTGAAACATTAAGAGTGGTGGGTATATGGAGTGCAGTGCCAGGGCTGGTACATTGACAGTGGTGGGTATATGGAATGCAGTGCCAGGGCTGGTGGTAGAGGCCGGTACATTGACAGTGGTGGGTATATGGAATGCAGTGCCAGGGCTGGTGGTAGAGGCTGGTGCATTGAAGGAATTAAAGAAACTTTCAAATATACACATGGATTATAGAGAAATGGAGGGCTATGTTGGAGGAAAGGGTTAGAATGATCTTACAGTAGGTTAAAAAGTTTTGATCTTTTAATCGTGGGCTGAAAGGCCTGTGCTGTTCTGTAGTGTTCTGTGTTCTGTGTTTAAGAGAAAAGGTTATATTGATATTGTAAGATGAGGTTTGGGAGGAACAGGTTAAATACCAATACAGACTACTGGGGCCAAAAGGCCTGATTCTGAGCAGAATCAGGTTTATTATCACTGAGATATGTCATGAAATATGTTCTTTTGTGACAGAAGTACAGCACAAGACAAAAATTATTTTAAGTCACAATAAACAAATAGTGCAAAAGAGGAATAGTGAGGTGGTGTTCGTGACTCGTTCAGAAATCTGATGGCAGAGGGGCAGAGAGCCTCAGAGATTCTTTCAATCTCTGCTGCCAAGTATGACAAGAGCAGCAGGTGCAAGGTTACACTGCCATCTGCTGGTTTCCCTCCTCATTCTGGGAATATAGTATAATTGCCTCTGCTTCAACTTGGAACTCCTTCCCCAACTTCATTGTGGGAGCACCTTCACTGGAAGGAGGGAAATATCTTGAAATATTAATGAATGCAATGCAGAGGCTGTATAAGGAATTAGTCAGGCCACATTTAGAATGTTGTGAGCAGCTTTGGGCTCCATATCTAACAAACGATGTGCTGGCACTGGAGAGAGTCCAGGGGAGGTTCTTAAGAATGGTTTTGGGAATGAAAGGGTTAATGTATGAGGAGCATTTGATAGCTGTAGGTCTGTGCTCATGGCCATTTAGAAGAATGGGGGGGTGGATTTCATTGAAACCTATCAACTATTGAAAAGCATGGATAGAATGGATGTGGAATGGATGTTTCCTATAGTGGGGGAGTCTAGGACCAAAGGGCACAACTTCAGAATACGAGGATTTCCCTTCAGAACAGAGATGAGGAGGAATTTTTTTAACCAGTGGAAGGTGAATCTGTGGAATTCAGTGCCACAGATGGCTGTGCAGGACAAATCAATGGGTATATTTAAAGCAGAATTTGATAGGTTCTTGAATTGTAAGAGTGTCAAAGCTTATGGGGAGGAGAATGGGATTGAGAGGGAAAATAAATCACTCAATATCAAATACCAGCACAGTAATGCTCTTCAGCGCTAGCTGTAAGATCGGTGTTCAATTCCCACCACCATGTCTAGGGTGACTGTAGATTCTCACTGTGACTCTTGGGCTTCCTCTGGCTGCCCCAGTTTCCTCCCACATTTCAAAGATGTACAAGTCAGGGTTAGTCAGTTGTAGGCATGTTATGTTGGCGATGGAAGCGTGATGATATTTGCAGGCTGCCCCCAGCACAATTCTCAGACTCTGTTGGTCATTGTTGCAAACAATGCATTTCACTGTATCAGCGTACATGTTACAAATAAAGTTAATCTTTCATCTTCGGGATCTATGGGTCAAATGGCCCAATTCTGCTCCTATATCTTATGTCTAAATGAGGGGTTCCCAACCTGGACCCTACAGATCCCTTGCTTAATGGTATTGGTCCATGGCATCAAGAAGGTTGGGAACCTGTGGTCTAAATAAAAGGAGTAGGCCCCTTTTATTCTCAAAGGACAGAATTCCAATGGAGTATAGACATTCACTTCAATTGTATAGATCCCTCTGGAATCAGAGTCACTTTACACAAATCCTAGCGGATCAAGCTCTTTCGCATCACCTCCCACATGGATTTGAACGGATTCTGTCTCTTCCCAGTTGCTCCCATTGCACACAATGTTATTGCACAAAACTCCAACTAGTAAGTGATTTATTATTGTCATGTGTACCAAGATGCAGTGAAAGGCCTTTGCTTTGCATGTCATCCGGGCAGATCATTCCATTTATACTGCACATTGAAGAGGTAAAAAGGAAAACTGAATGCAGAATAAAGTGTTACAATTACAGAGAAAGTGAGATGCAGGTAAACAATAAAGTGCAAGGACCAGAGTGAGATCACATCCCCCCCCCCCCCCCCATCTCCAGACCTCTAGATGGAAGAAGGTTTTATTAATTTGGAGATGCAGACTGTAACAGGCCCTTCCAGCCCCACGAGCCTACACAGCCCAATTATTTTTTATTTAGAGACATACAGCACAGTACAGCCTCTCCCAGCCCTGAGGAAACCCATGCAGTCACAGGGAAAATGTACAAACTCCTTACAGATGGTGCTGGAGTTGTACTCTGAACTCCGAAGCCCAGGCTGTAATACTGTCACAGTAACTGCTGTGCTCCACAACACCCCAATTAACCTATTAATCTGTGAAGCTTTGTAATGTGAGAGGAAACCCACACAGTGACAGGGAAAACGTACAAATTCCTTACAGACAGCATTTGGTGTTGAACCCGGATTGCTGGTGCTGTAATAGCATTAGGCTAACTGTTACATTGTGTTGCCATGATGAGTGGATTCAGGCTGATGGGGGGGGAGGGCAGAGTGGAGGTAGTGACAGAGGCTGGGAGGTGAGAGGTCAAGGTGACACCGGGCTGCAGGTGATGAAATCTAGTGTTGTGAGGCTTTCCATTTTGCTCCCCACCCTAGTTCGAGCCCTGGGGACTGTATCCCATGGTGTAGATCAAATACCAGTCAGTTCCTGCCACTCACCACTTTCGGGCCTGTCTGTTTTCACAGAGGAATGCCTTCCACCTGTTGCCAAAGCCAGCGAGGCACAGTGACACCTTCCGATTCCTGCTGCTGACGTTCATCGCCGTGGCCTGCATCGCGGGGATTCTGATCGCCGGAGCTGTCATCTTCTGCCTGCGGCAAAATGCCAAGCGGCGTCAGAAGGGGAAGTTGGCTGGGATGGGCAATGAGGGAGCAGCGGACACCTCTCTCGAATATCAGGTACTATCCCTGGCATGATGACAACTTGGCCTCAAATATACAGTGTAGTCTCCACCCTCTCCATCCCCCAATAGCACTCATCCCCTCCAACATAATAACCACCCTCTAAATTACCCTCTACCCCTCCAACACACATCCACTTTTCAAATTACCCTCTACCCCTCCAATGTCACTCATCCTCCCTACATAGCATCCACCCTCCAAATTCCCCTCCATCCCTCCAACACACATCCACTTTTCAAATTACCCTCTACCCCTCCAATGTCACTCGTCCCCATCAACATATCCATCTTCCAAATTACTCTCTACCCCTCCATTGTCACTCACCACTCCAGCATAACATCAACCCTCCAAATTACCCTCTTCCCTCCACTCTATCTACCCAAGGCAAGAGAATGGGCTTGAGAGGGATAATAAATCAGCTCTGATAGAACAGCGGAGCACACTCAATGGGCTGAATGGCCTAATACTGCTCCTATGTTCTTATGGTTTTATGATCCTGCCATCCCTCCAATATCACCCATATCCCCTTTAACATAACTTCCACCCTTCCAAATTGCCCTCTATCCCTCCAATGTATCCTCTATCCCTCAATATTTCACCATCCCTCCAACTACCCCTGTCCAATATAACTCCCACCCCTCCAAAGTACTCCACCCGTCTAATATAAACCCACCACTCCAAAATAACCCTCAACTCTCCAATGGTCCACTCCAACAATTTAACATCCACTCCTCCAATATACCCACACCCCTCCAATATAACCCCCCCTCCAAGGCCCTCTGTTAGTTGAGTTGACCATGGATGTTGCAACCCAGCTGTCCATGTGATACCCAAGCCAGGGCAGTGTGATATGGAGAGCAAGCTGCTACCCATCGAGCAGGTATCACTCATCCACTCCAACATAACATCCACCCTCCAAATTACTCTCTACCTCTCCAATGCAGGAGTTGCCATTCAGCATTGAACTCAATGTAGGACTGCCTTAGGGACTCCAGCTAAGGGTCTCAAGGAATTTTACTCGGCATTTACTCCTGAAGCTTTCCCCATGAGTGGGCATAGCTACAAGGCAGTGGAAGTTTGAGATCAGAATTTTCCTTCTTCTAGGTGAGCTGCAACTGCAGCTGACGAGTCCCATCTGCCCGAAGTGCCTGGTTTTAAGGTGCCAATAACCCATTTTTGCCCCTTCTGCTGTCAGTAGAAATGTTCTGACTGGCTTAATAGCTAAGCCACACATGAAGGCCAGAAGGTTGTCAGAGGCTATTTGAGATGCACGCATTTAATCATCCTCAGTACCACCTGCCCTCCCCAGCTATAACAACCTTAAGGAAGCAAAATAACCACCCGTCCCTACAATATAGCCTCCAGCACACCAGTATATACCCTACCCTTCCAATATGCATTCTGCCCCTCATATATACATTCTGCCCATCCTGTCTAATCCCCACCACTCCAACAGAACCTCCAACCCTCCTATTTAACCCCCACCGCCCCTAAATAATCTGGCATGTAGCTGATTGTGAGGACGACCAGTGCAGACCATCTTGTGGTAATGATACCAACAGGCAGACTGAATATTTGTCTGCCCGGCAGGAGCTGTGCAGACAGCACATGGCAGCCAAGTCATCCTACACGCGGGCGGAGGCAGCGGATACGTCTCGGGTCAGCAGCGTCTCCTCGCAGTTCAGCGACGCACCGCAGGCCAGTCCCAGTTCCCACAGCAGCACTCCGTCCTGGTGTGAGGAACCAGTTCAGTCCAACATGGACATCTCCACCGGTCACATGATCCTGGTGAGTCCCTGCGACTGGGAGGGGTGGGGGGGTGGCCCCAGGCGGGAGTGGTGGGCTTGGCCTTGGACAGGGCCAGGGGCAAGGGTCGGAGAGCGAGGAGAGAGAACAGAGGGACGAAGAGGAGGGGTCTGAGGTGAAGTAAAGGAAGTCTGGGAAGGGGAAGAGAGATGAGTGAAGAGAGGAAGCGAGGATTGAGGGAGTGGAGGAGAGTGGTGAGGTAATCAAGATGAGTGAGAGGTGAAAGAGTGGAGGTTAGTGAGGAGAGGAGGCAAGGATTGAAGGAGTGAGGGGAGGTTGGAGGGTGAAGGAGAAGAGGAAAAGTTCAAGTTTCTAGAATCAGAGGACTACAGCACAGAAACAGGCCTTTCAGCCCATCAACTTCATGTCATTTGCCTAGTCCCATCAACCTGCACCTGAACCATAGCCCATTTATTGTCAAATATACAAGTCCATGTGTGCACAGATGCAATGAAAAACTTACTTGCAGCATCGTCAGAGCAACAGACACGAAGGAAAACATGAATGTAAGTTGTGCAAACATATACAATTAGAATAAGAAAAGCCAAGTCCATTTTAGTACCAACTGATCAAAGTGGTCATAGTTTCGCTAACTTGTAGTGATTAGGGTGGTGCCGGTTGGTTCAAGAACAAAGCGGTTGAAGGGAAGTAGCTGTTCCTGAACTTGGTGGAGCACTCCCTTGTATTAACCATTTCCACCCCAGGAGTTTTCCTGTGCATTCAAAGTGCTGTACCAGACCATGATGCACCCAGTCAGGATACTTTCAACAGAATATTTAAGGAAGTTAATGTTTGGTGACAAGCTGAACTTCCTAAGATACCAGTAAATTTGAAAGAATGCCAGGGATGTTGCCAGGACTTGAGGACCCGAGTTTTAGGGAAAGGTTGAATAGGTTTGGACTTTATTCCCGAGAGCACAGGAGAATGAGGGCAGATTTGATAGAAGTATACAAAATTATAAAGGGTATAGATAGGGTAAATGCAAGAAGGCTTTTTTGACTGAGGTTGGGTAGAACTAGAACTAGAGGCCATGGGTTAATGGTGAAAGGGGAACTGTTTAAGGGGAACATAAATGGGAACTTCTTCACTCAGAGGGTGGTGGGAGCGTGGAACGAGCTGCCAGCAGAAACGGTCGATGTGATTTCAACTCAATGTGATCCAAAGTTTGGATGGGAAGGGTATGGAGGGCTCTGGTTTGGGTGCAGGTCGATGGGACTAGGCAGATTAATAGTTTGGCATGGACTAGATGGTCAAAAGGCCTGTTTCTGTGCTGCCATGTTCTCTAATTCTATGACTCTGATTCTAAGAGAGTGAAAGGAAGTAAAGATGCCAGCTGGTTTGAGCACCAGATGGTTGAAGGGAACTAGCTGTTCATGAAACCCCTTATTCTTCTAAACCCCGGCAAGCACAGGCCCAGAACCATCAAACACTCCTCATACATTAACTCTTTCACCCGCAGTTACATTTCAAAAACCTCTGGACCCTCTTCAATGCCAGCATATCGTTTCCTGCATACGGGGATCAAAACTGCTCACACTACTCTGTACGGTCTGACCAATGCCTTATAAACTATTAGCATTACATGGTTGCCTTTATACTCTAGTCCTGTTGAATGAATGCTAACATTGCACTTACTTTGCAGAATCTCCAGAACTTAGCACAGCAGATCCTGGCAGCAGTACACTCTCAATGGGCCAAACAGCCTCTGGTAACCACGGCAACACTCCACCTAAGATGCCTATCTAAGCAAATGGCATTTGGCCCAAATCCCTCTAAAACTTATTAATCAAAGCAAATAAAAATAATACTGAAGCAAGGAACTGAGGATGCAGTCTGATAAATCAGTGGTGAAGACTCAGAATGATACAATGTACAAGTCATAAATAAATGCACATCAGTAAACAAATGTAAATAAACAAATTCAAATTCACATTTATTCAGATTTATTTATCAGATGTATTCAAAACATAAAGTGAAAACCAACCTCAGGATGTGCTGGGGGCAGTCTGCAAGTGTTGCCACACTTTACGGCACCAGCATTGTGTTTCCATGATGTTTGGCAGTACATACAGAATGCAACAAAACAGAACAACAGTAAAACAAGCCCCATTCCTCCCTCCCACCCACCCACACAGACGGACAGGCCTCCAGTCTCCAGGCTTCAGCAATCTTGTTCCAAGGACCAGGCTTAGGTTTTCAAGTTTATGAGGGGAGATTTACTCGGGTCCGGGGAATAAGGGGTTTCAGTAGGAGTCCAGAGGTGCTGAGGAGAAGGGGAGAAGTTCAAAGGGCTTCTGAAACTCCTCCAAGGTTGTGACATATTTGCTTCTTTTCTAGTCGTACATGGAGGACCACCTGAAGATCAAGGATCGTCTTCACAAGGAGTGGGAGGCCTTGTGCGCCTACCAGGCCGAGCCCAACTCTTGCTCCATTGCACAGAGTGAGGCCAATGTCAAGAAGTGCCGTAATCCCGCCTTTGTTCCATGTAAGTGCGAGCCAATCTGTTTTATTTGATTCATCCATGCCTTTTCTTGTAGTCGTTCATAACACGTGGGTTCATTGTCCACTTCCAATTGGATCCAATCCAGTCCTTCAAGAGGACTGGAATATAAAAACAAGGATGTAATGATGAGGCTTTATAAGTCATCGGCCAGGCTGCACTTGGAGAATTGTGAGCAGTTTTAGGCCCCTTATCTAAGAAAAGATGTGCTGGCATTGGAGAGAGATCAGAGGAGATGTACAAGAATTGATATCAGGAATGAAAGGGGTAGCATATGAGGAGCATTTGACAATGCTGGGCCTGTATGCTGGAGTTTAGAACAATGAGGTATGATCTCACTAAAATCTATTGAAAGTAGAATAGCCTGGATGTTGGGAGGATGTTTCCAATAGTGGGGGAATTTAGGACCAGGGTGCATATCTCAATATACAAGTACATCCCTTTAGAACAGTGATGGGGAGGACTTTCTATAGCCAGAAGGTGGTGAATTTGTAGAATTCATCACCACATTTGACTGTGGAGGCCAATTCACTGAGTATATTTAAAGCAAAGTTTGATAGGTTCTAGATTAGTAAGGACGTCAAAGGTCAAGGGGAGAAGGCAGGTGAATGGGGTTGAGAGGGATAATAAATCAACTTTGATAGAATGGCCAAATGACCTAATTCTGCTCCTTTGTCTTCTGGTCTTAAGTTCATTGTCCGTCAGAGAATTTCTCAGGGAAAGAGTGACTCATATGGTGAAACCTGGAGTTACATGCATCAGGTCAGAATAGAGTCATAGATCACCATAGCCCAGTAACAGGCCATTTGACCCCTCTAGTCCATGCTGTCCTGTTATTCTGTCTTCATATCCCTCCCATTTATGTACTTACCTAAACTTCTCATAAATGTTGCAATTGAACCCCCATCCACCAATTCCACTGGCAGCTTGTTCCACACTCCAAACTCTATTCCCCCTAAATATTCCACATTTAACCCTTAACCCATGACCTCTAGTTCTAGCCTCATGCAACCTCAGTGGAAAAAGCGTGCTTGCATTTAGCATATCTATATCCCCATAATTTTGTACACCTCTGTCAAATCTCTGCTTATTCTCCTACACTTTAGTTGATAAATTCCTAAACTATTCAACCTTTCCCTATAACTCAGATCCTCAAGACCTGGCAACATCCTTGTAAATTTTCTCTGTACTCTCTAAATCTTACTGATATCTACACTTGCAGTGTGGATTCGTTACCAGGAACAGCTAAATCTTCAGGCATCGATTCTCATTACCAATGGATAGCATTCACTTTAAATTGATAAGTAGGTTTATCATTATCATAGGTACCTAGGCACAGTGAGAAACTTTGTTGTACATACCATCCACATAGATAATTTCATTACAATTGTCTTATGAGGCGAAGCTTTTTTCTTTGAGTGAGGGAATATGAGTTTATCAGAGTCATAGAGTCATACAGAAGTGCAGCCAGAAACGGGCAGCCCTTCTGCCCATCTACCCCATGCTGAACCATCTAAACTGCTAATCCCACCACCTTGAACCGGACCATAGTCCCCCATACCCCTCCCACCCATGTACCTATCCGAACTTCTCTGAACATTGTAATCAAGCTTGCATGTACCACTTCCATTCATTCCACACTCTCACAACCTCTTGAGTAAAAAGGTTTCCCTTCATGATCCCCTTAAACTTTTTACCTTTCACCCTTAACCCATAACCCACTCAACTTCTGTGGAAAAACCCTGCTTGCATTTACCCTATCTATACCTGTCATTTTTTGTATTCCTCTATCAAATCTCCCCTCAGTTTTCAACGTTCCAAAGAATGAAGTCCTAACCTATTTAATGTTTCCTCATAACTCAGGTCCTCCTGTCCAGGCAATATACTTGTAAATTTTCTCTGTACTCTTTCAACTTCATTTACATCCTTCCTGTAGGTAGGTGACCAGACTGCACACAATACTCCAATTAGGCCTTACCAATGTTTTATACAACTTCAACATAACATTCCATCTCCTGCATTCAATACATTGAATTGTGAAAGCCAGTGTGCCAGAAGCTTTCTATATACCTACTCTGAATGAATAATGGCCCTGTATTCCCAGATCCCTCTGTTCTACAGCACTCCTCAGTGCCCTATCATTTACTCTGTAAAACTTCTGTGGTTGGACCTTTCACCTGTCTGCATTAAATTCCATCTGCCATTTTCCAGAAGGTCCAGAACTCGCTGCAAGCCATGATAGTCTTTCCTGCTTCCCACTACACTCCCAATCTTGGTGTGATCTGCAAATTTGCTGATCTAGTTAATCATTTTATTATCCAGATTATTGACATAGGTGACAAACAACGGACCCAGTACCAGCCCCACAACATACCACTGGTCACAGGCCAGCAATCAGAGAGGTGACTGTCTACTGCTGCTCACTGGGTTCTCCCACAAAGCCAATGTCTAATCCAAGTGACACACAAAGATTTTGGAGGAGCTCAGCAGGTCAGGCAGCATCTGTGGGAATGAATAAACAATCAATGTCTGGGGTCAAATCCCTTCATCAGGACTGGAAAGGAAGGGGGAAGAAGCCAGAATAAGGTGAGGAGAGGGGAAGGAGTACAAGCTAGGAGGTGATAGGTGAAAATACGCGTGAGATGAAGGAATCTGATAGGAGAGGGAAGTGGACCATGGGAAAAAGGAAAGGAGGAGGAGCATCAGGGAGAGGTGATAGGCAGGTGAGGAGAAGAGAAGAGGTTAGATGGGGCCAGAGTGGAGAATTGAAGAAGGGGGAGGGTATAAATTACTAGGTGTTGGAGAAATTGATGTTCTTGTCATCTTGCTGGAGACTACCTAGTTGGAATATGAGATAGAATTTGTAGCTAGTGCCTTTCTCTCAGGGCAGAGGTTGTTCATTTAAGGTGAAGGTAAAGTTTGGGGAGGTGGGTGGAGGAGGATGTCAAACAAATGTTTTTCAAACAGAGTGTGGTGGGTGCCTGGAACATACTGCCAGGGCTGGTACTGAAGACTGATACAATAATGCCATTGAAGAAGCTCATAGATGGGCACATGGATAGAAGGAAGTGGAGGACAATAGGTGTGAAAGTGGGAAGGGTTTGATTGATCATGGTGTAGGCTTATATACTGTAGGTCAACACAACATTGCGGGCCGAAGGGCCCATATTGTGCTGTACAGTACCATGTTAACAGTGTACTGTGGTAGTACAAAGGAAAACAATAGCAGAGTACAGAGTAAAATGTTAAAGTTACAGAGAAAGTGTAGTGCAGACAAATAATAAAGTGTGTAATGAGGCAGACTGTAAGGTCCAGAGTCCATCTTACTGGAGAGAGGGCCAGTTCAATAATCTTAAAATGGCAGGACAGAAGCTGTCCTTGAGCTTGATGGTACATTCTTTCAGGCTTTTGAATCTTCTGTCCAATGGGAAAACTGAGAAGAGAGTATGTCTGGGGTGGGAGGGGTATTTGATTATTTTGGCTGATTTACTGAGGCAGTGAGAAGTGTAGATAGAATCCAGGGAGAAGAGGCTGGTTTCCATGATGTGCTGAGCAGTGTCCACAACTCTCTGCAGTTTCTTGCAATCATGGGCAGAGCGGTTGCCAAACCAGGCGTGATCTATCTGGATGGGATGCTTTCTAAAGTAAAGATGAGTTTTATTTGTCACATGTACATCAGAGCGTACATTGAAATATGTCGTTTGTTTCAACAAGCAGTAATCCGAGGTTGTGCTTTGGGCGGCCCATGTGTATTATGGTACCAACATAGCATGCCCACAACCTTAACCAATATGTCTCTGGAATGTGGGAGGAAACCAGAGCACCTGGATTAAACCATGGGGAGAATGTACAAAGTTCTTACAGACATTGGTTGTTTTTGAACTCTGATCAGTGATCGCTGGCATTGCGCTAACCATTATGTTACCTTGCCAGGCCCCCAACCCCTCACCATGCATTGCTAAAAGTTGGTGATGATTAATAGGGGCATGCCAAGTTTCTGTAGCCTTCCGCTAAAATAAAAGCACTGGTGAGCTTCTTGGCCATGGTGTCTATGTGGTTGCACCAGGACAGACTGGCCAAGGTGCCTCTGTGGTTTACTTCAAAGCTTGAACTTTGGAAAGTCGACTGTATTCCTCTCCAGCATCTGCAGATTATCTTGTGTTTTAAGTTCTGGCTTCCTTCCCAATGCCTTGTACTCAGAACTGGACCCAAACTCCAGCTGGGAGACAGCCAGTTCTTTATACAAGCTGGCTCAATCCCTTTACTCAGGTACATTAACTACTCCAGCAATGATCAATTGCATATTTCACCAGCCATCTCAGCATCCTGCATTCTTCCAGGTGTTGTGCCTACACCCTTTGGTTCCTGATCAACCTACCCCTTCAGAAATTCCAGCAATCTCACCTTTACCTCGAAGTTGAAAAGTCCTCGAGGTGCGAGTTTTGATTTTCAAACACAACGTGCTGTTAATTATGAAAGAACGTCACAGGAACATTTAGTAACACCACGGTTGTTGGCATGAAGACAGAGCTGGGTTTGTCCAGTGTTCTGAGCGAATCAGATTAATGCATAGAAGCACACTGAAGTCCAAGGGCAAACACCCAGTGACAACAGACCCTCTTGAATTTATTGTACAAGTTGAATCTCATCTGAAGAACTGCAGCTGGTTCTTGGCATTCTACTGGGCCATCATCAATCTATTGGAAATGGCATGGTGTGGATTTACTGCAGTGGTGAGAGACTCAGCTTGTAAACTAATTCTCCTTGGAGTAGAGGAGCTTCTTAAATGGACGTGTTCAAAATTAATGATGGAGAGAATCAGGAGAAGCTTCGGTGGCAGGAGTTGAAGTTCAGGACGTAGAGCAAAGGTTGATCAGCAGGAGTAACAGTGAGGGTGTGAGTTTTCCTATGAGTGAGGGTGAATTCCCTTAATGGAGAATGTTTATGTGTGACTTTGTTTAATGTGAGAGGTGGATTCACGGGCATCCACCACATGGTCCTCAGCAGATCAGTGTCAGGATCCAGTGACATGGAATGCAAGACAACTGGGGCCCTTCACAGCTGCAGCCTTCCTCCACCTTCACTGCTGTTCTGCCAACTCCACCGTTGAGGTCTTGGTTGGATTGCTTTTTGTCCGGAACCTCCCCCTGAGCTTATCTCCAAGGGCCTATAGAGGGCTACACTCCAGATGGCATCTCTCTTGGGATCTCAGAAACTCACAGGCCTGTCCACCACAGCAAGATGATGATCCTCATAGAATTCTCCTTTGTAGAGTTGCAGACCAAAACAGGCCTGTCAGCTCAACCATTCCATACCGATCAGGGTGCCCACTTCTTGCATTCAGTGCCTATTCCCCTGAGTCCCATCCCTCCATGTATCTATCCAAGTTCTCCTTAAATATTATGGAACATACCCCAACTACTTTTGAACAATTTCTTTTCTTCGGTATTCACTAAGGAGAAGGATATTGAATTATGTAAGGTATGGGAAACAAGTAGGGAAGTTATGGAAACTATGACGATTAAAGAGGAGGAAGTGCTGGCACTTTAAGGAATATAAAAGTGGATAAATCTCTGGGTCCTGACAGGATATTCCCTAGGACCTTGAGGGAAGTTGGTGTAGAAATAGCAGGGGCTCTGACAGAAATATTTCAAATGTCATTCGAAACGGGGATGGTGCCGGAGAATTGCTGTATTGCTCATGTGGTTCCATTGTTTAAAAAGGGTTCTAAGAGTAAATCTAGCAATTATAGGCCTGTAAGTTTGACGTCAGTGGTGGGTATGTTAGTGGAAAGTATTCTTAGAGATGGTATATATAATTATCTGGATAGACAGGGTCTGATTAGGAACAGTCAACATGGACTTGTGCGTGGAAGGTCATGTTTGACAAATCTCATTGAATTTTTTGAAGAGGTTACGAGGAAAGTTGACGAGGGTAAAGCAGTAGATGTTGTCTATATGGACTTCAGTAAGGCCTTTGAAAAGGTTCCACACGGAAGGTTAGTTAGGAAGGTTCAATCTTTAGGTATTAATATTGAAGTAGTAAAATGGATTCAACAGTGGCTGGATGGGAGATGCCAGAGAGTAGTGGTGGATAACTGTTTGTCAGGTTGGAGGCCGGTGACTAGTGGTGTGCCTCAGGGATCTATACTGGGTCTAATGTTGTTTGTCATATACATTAATGATCTGGATAATGGGATGGTAAATTGGATTAGTAAGTATGCAGATGATACTAAGGTAGATGCCGTTGCGGATAATGAAGAAGGTTTTCAAAGCTTGCAGAGAGATTTAGGCCAGTTAGAGGAATGGGCTGAACGATGGCAGATGGAGCTGATAAGTGTAAGGTGCTACATTTTGGTAGGAATAATCCAAATAGGACATACATCATAAGTGGTAGGGCATTGAAGAATGCAGTAGAACAGAGTGATCTAGGAATAATGGTACATAGTTCCCTGAAGGTGGAATCTCATGTGGATAGGGTGGTGAAGAAAGCTTTTGGTATGCTGGCCTTTATAACTCAGAGCATTGAGTATTGGAGTTGGGATGTAATGTTAAAATTGTACAAGGCATTGGTAAGGCCAAATTTGGAGTATCGTGTACAGTTCTGGTCACCGAATTCTCGGAAAGATGTCAACAAAATAGAGAGAGTGCAGAGAAGATTCACCAGAATGTTACCTGGGTTTCAGCACCTAAGTTACAGGGAAAGGTTGAACAAGTTAGGTCTTTATTCTTTGGAGCGTAGAAGGTTGAGGGGGGATTTGATAGAGGTATTTAAAATAATGAGGGGGATAAATCGAGTTGACGTGGATAGGCTTTTTCCATTGAGAGTAGGGGAGATTCAAACAAGAGGACATGAGTTGAGAGTTAGAGGGCAAAAGTTTAGGGGTAACACGAGGGGGAATTTCTTTATTCAGAGAGTGGTAGCTGTGTGGAACGAGCTTCCAATAGAAGTGGTAGAGGCAGGTTCGATGTTGTCATTTAAAGTAAAATTGGATAGGTATATGGACAGGAAAGGAATGGATGGTTTTGGGCTGAGTGCAGGTCGGTGGGACTAGGTGAGAGTAAGCATTCAGCACGGACTAGAAGGGCCGAGATGGCCTGTTTCCGTGCTGTAATTGTTATATGGTTTATATGGTTACTTCCTTGGGCAGCTCGATCCGAATATTCACCACCCTCTGCTGAAAAGTTGTCCCAGGTTACTGCAGGAAGCAATGAAAGTGATAGCGTGGGTGTTGTAGATGATCTTTGTGTCCTCACTGGCTACAGGAATAATACCAGAAGATAGGAGTGTCACAAGTATTGTTCCATTGTTTATTAGAGCATAGGACATAGGAGAAAAAATTGAGTCTGCTTCGCCATTCCATCATGGTGATTTATTAACCCTCTCAGCCCCATTCTCCTGTTTTCTCTCATAACCTTTGGCACCTTTATTAAATACATATCAACCTCCACTTTTAACATAAGTAGGGACTTGGCCTTACGGCCATCTATGGCAATAAATTCCACAGATTCACCACCTTCTGCTGAAAGAAATTCATCCTAATCTCTGTTCTAAATGGACATTGTTTTATTCTGAGGCTGTGTCCTCTAGTCCTAGACCCCTCCACTACAGAAAACATCCTCTCCACGTTCTCTCTATCTAGACCTTTCAATAATCGATAGGTTTCAATGAGATCCCCCACCCCCATCCACCGAGTACAGATCCAGAGCCATCAAATGTTCCTCATACATTAACCCTTTCATTCCCAGGATAATTCTCGAGAACCTCTCCAAAGTCAGCGCACTCTTTCTTGATAAAGGGCTCAAAATTGCTCACAATACTCCAAGTGCGGTCTGACTAATGCTTTATAAAGGCTCAGCACTACATCTTTATTTTTTATATTTCAGTCCTCTCAAACTGAATGCTAACATTGCATTTGCCTTGCTTACCACCAACTCGTCCCTTTGTACCTCTGATTTCTGAATTTTCTCCATGTTTAGAAAATAGTCTACACCTTTATTCCTTCTCTAAAGTGAATGACTACACACTTGTACGTAGAAATATTGAAGCATACAGTGAAATGTGATGTTTACTTCCATGAGCAAAACAGTCCAAGGACATGAGGATGTGCTGGGCACAGCTCACAAGTGTCACCATGCTTCTGGTGCCAACATAGCATGCCCACAACTTGCTAACCCTAGCCCATACGTCTTTGGAAAGCAGGAAGAAGTAGAACAACCAGAGGAAATCTATGCGGTCGTGAAGAGAACATACAAACTCTGTACAGACTGCAGAAGATCACTGGCATTATAATGCATTATGCTAACCAGAACACTAATGTGTGAAAATGGGACTTGTTTGGATGTGTATTGTGGTCAGCATTGACAAGCTGTGCCAAGATCAACTGGGCCTATCAACTTTCCACACAATGAAAGCGCATGGAATGTTAGCCTTCACTAGTTGAGTGATTGAGTTCAAGAGCAGTGCAGTAATGTTGCAGCTCCATAAACCCTGGTTAGACCACACTTGGAATATTGTGTTTAGTTCTGATCACCTCCATTGGAAGTATATGGAAATTTTGGAGAGGGTGCAGAGGAGATTTACCAGGATGCTGCCTGGATTACAGAACATGTCTTATGATGAAAGATTGAGCAAGCTAGGGCTTTTTCTCTTTGGAGCCAAAGAGAATGAGAGCAGACTTTATAGAGGTGTGCAAGATGATAAGAGGCATAAATCAAGCGGATGCCCAGAGACTTTTTCCCAGAGGGGAACTGGACATAATTTCAAGATGATTTGAGGAAAGTATCAAGAAAATGTCAGAGATAAGACTTTTACTACAGGAGTGATGGAACCCACTGCCAGGGGCTTAGTAGGGAAACTCTAAGATAGCCACATGGATGAAAGAAAAATGGAGGGAAGGGTTAGAATGAACTTAGAGAAGGTCAATCGGTTGGCACAACGTTATAGGCCGAAGGGTGTGTACTGTGCTCTGTGAAAGGCCTATTTCTGAGCTGTATGACTTGATGGCTTTTGGTTACTTCTACCTGTGTTCCCATGGACAGATCATCTGCACTAGTGGACTGGAGAAAGATGAGATATAAGGCCCACTAAGTTCATCCATGACTCAGTGTTGGTACCACCAACCTAGTCCTGGTGACAGCCATTGAAATCCCCACCTTGGGGACACTGAATGTGGCAATACAGATAGAGAGGGTGGTAAAGGCATGCAGCATGCAGCATGCTTGCCTACATCAGTGGGGCCACTGAGTACAGAGCCAGGAAGTCACGTTGTAGCCACATAAAATTTTGGTTAGGCCACACTTGGAGTATTGTGTGCAGTCCTGGTTGCATCTGTATAGGAAGGATGTCAGGGCTTTGGAGAGGGTGTAGAAGAGATTCACCAGAACGCTGCCTGGGTTAGAGAATGTGAGCTATAAGAAGAGGCTGGGCTGTTTTCTCTGGAGTGGCAGAGGCTTAAGGACAACCTGATAGAACTTTATACAGGCAGAGTCAGGGTAGATAGTCATGTTTTTCCCAGGGTAGAAATGTCAAATACTGGAAAGGCATATCTTTCAAACAAAAGGGGAGTAAGTTTAAAGGAGATGTTTGAGGCAAGTTTTTTTAAACCGGTGGGTTCCTGGAGCTGTCGTAGAAATAGAGACAATGGATATTTATAGAGTCATGGAGTCATAGAGCACAACAGCACACAAAAAAACAGGCCCTTCAGCCCATCTAGTCATGCTGAAATATTATTCAACCTGATTCCCTTGACCTGTACCTGGACTATAGCCCTCCATACCCCTCCCATTGATGTCCTTAACAAAACTTCTCTTAGATGTCCAAATCAACCTACATCCGCAACTTCCGCTGGCAGCTCGTTCCACACTCTCACCACCTGCTGAGTGAAGGCATTCTCCCTCATGTTCCCATTAAATATTTCACCTTTCACCATGTAGTTCTAGTCTCACCCCACCTCAGTGGAAGAAGCCTGCTTGCACTTACCCCAACTATACCCCTCATTATTTTGTATAACTCTATCAAATCTCCCTTCAATCTCCTACACTCTGGGGAATAAAGTCCTAACCTATTCAACCTTTCCCTATAATTCAGCTTCTCAAGTCCTGGCAACATCTTTGTAAGTTTAAGAGGACGTCGGATAGACACACAATTATGTAGATAATTTTTGGATCTGAATCATATAAAGGCAGGTTTAAATTAATTTGGCATTATGTTCAGCACAGACATTGTGGGCTGAAAGGCCTGGTCCAGCGCAGTACTGTTCTATGTTCTACACTATACTGTGTAATTCTATAGTGTACCAGGGTGTTCTATTTAGAGATACAGCACAGTAACAGGCCCTTCTGGCCCAAAGAACTCACACTGCCCCATTACACTATGTGACCAATTAGCCTACTAATCCATGCAGCTTTGGAACGTAGGAGAAAACCGGAGCACCCAGAGGAAAGGCACATGGACATGGGGAGAACATACTGAAAATACTGTATGATTTTGACAATCGAACCTGGGTCGCTGGCACTGTAATAGTGCTGTGTTAACTTCCATGCTACCGAGCCACCACTGTTAAACAAGTAGACAGAGGTAGACAACCTGTTTCATGTCGTAGGCAGGAACTGCTTCCTGCAAGGAATTTTCTTCAACGAGTGATCTTTGGAGATTTCTTCTCTGAGTGTGTCATCAACTGTAGTCCTCTCCCACAGGCTGAGCTTATTAGGTGGAAACTCCTGCTGCTTTCAGCTGGATACAGCCGGTGGGCAAGGCTCCCTGCCAGACAGTGAATCATACCCATTTTCCAACTTCAAGCAATGAATAAATATAAATGGAACCATAAAATCAAATATTGAAGTTTAAAGGCAGCTTTCCTTGTAGATCACCCCCAGCATCGATCTAGACTAGTCAACCTTGTAATGTCCTTACAAAGCTGGGCAGACTGGTTGGGAGAACTGATTCACAGATTAACCCACGAGAGAATCAGAATCGGGTTTATTATCACTGATATTTGTCTTTATTCTTTTACCTTTTACTACCTCAATAGACTGTCCTTATGATCTGATCTGTATGAACAGTATGCAAGACAAGCTTCTCACTGTGACAATAATAAACTCATTAACCAATGGCAACAGGTCAGCGAGGTAACCTCCTCTTGATTCCCTCCTCCCATCCTTCCTCAGCTAATGATTCATGTGCTCTGTGAGTAGTAGTGAAGACAGAACTCTTCTCAATACTACCATCGGGTAGGAGATACAGGAGTCTTAAGTCCCACACCACCAGCTTCATAAGAACATAAGAAATAGGAGCTGGAGTAGGCCATCTGACCCATCGAGCCTGCCCCGCCATTCAATAAGATAATGACTGATCTGTCCGTAAACTCCGCTCCATCTACCTGCCTTTTCTCCATAACCCTTAATTTCCTTACTATGTAAAAACCTATCTATATGTCTCTTAAATATATTTAGTGAACAGTTATTATCCTGCAGCCATCAGGCTCTTGAACCAGCGTGCATAACTTCACTCACCATGACTCCAAACTGATTCTACAACCTACAGAGAACTCTTTACAATTCACGTTGTCAGTATTACTTCAGTTTGTCTTCTTTTGCACATCTGATGTTTGTCAGTCTTTATTTACATGTAGTTTTTTTTTCAACAAATTCTATTGTATTTGTTTATATTCCTGTGAATACCTGTAAGAAAATGAATCAGAAGTTAGTATGTGCTAGCATATACAGAATGTACTTTGTTCATATGTATCAACCTATATATCCTATGCTGTAATGTTCTATGTACTGTATGTCTCTATAACTTTCTCTGACAGCTTATTCCATATACCAACCACCCTCTGCATGAGAAAGTTACCTCTCAAGACCCTTTTAAATCTTACCCCTCTCACCTTCAACCTCCAGTTTTAGATTACATATTCGGGTTCAAGTTTATTTATCAGAAGTACTTGGAAACATACAGTGAAATGGACTCTGTCCCTTTCCTAGCTTTCTTCCTCCCCTTCCACCTGTCTGCCCTCCTCCCCCTCTGCACTCTCTATCACCTCCTCTCCTCCAGCCTCTCTCTGCCCATCCCTATCCCTCTCTCCTCAGCTGATGATGGAGTAACGAACTTCCCCACCATGTGACAGGGAACTCGAGGTGCCACTCATCTAGTTTTATTATTAACCCTACAGATGACCATAACCGGATGATCCTGAAAGCAGAGGTTAACCCATCACGGACGGACTTCATCAACGCCAGTCCCATTGTAAGTGTACATATTGTGGCATGCTCGCGTGAAAAGTATAGGGTTGATTCCAGTCCAGTCCAGCCCCTGCTAGACTGGGGGGCCTCTTTTCTGAAAGAGAGGGTTTATTTCCCATTTTCCTTTGAGATTTTTACACATAGTCATCATAATGACATCGAGGAGCAGATAGGGAGACAGATTCTGGAAAGGTGTAATAATAACAGGATTGTTGTGGTAGGAGATTTTAATTTCCCAAACATTGATTGGCATCTCCCTAGAGTGAGGGGTTTAGATGGGGTGGAGTTTGTTAGATGTGTTCAGGAAGGTTTCTTGACACAGTATGTAGATAAGCCTACAAGAGGAGAGGGTGTACTTGATCTGGTATTGGGAAATGATCCTGCTCAGATCTCTCAGTGGGAGTGTATTTTGGAGATAGTGATCACAATTCTATCTTCTTTACCATAGGAACAGACAAGTTAGAAAAGTGTTTAATTGGAGTAAGGGGAAATTTGAGACTATCAGGCAGGAACTTGGAAGCATAAATTGAGAACAGATGTTCTCAGGGAAACGTACGGAAGAAATGTGGCAAATGTTCAAGGGATATTTGCATGGAGTTCTGCATAGGTACGTTCCAATGAGACAGGGAAAGGGTGGTAGGGTACAGGAACCATGGTGTACAAAGGCTGTTGTAAATCTAGTCAAGAAGGAAAGAAGAGCTTACAAAAGGTTCAAAAAACTAGGCAATGATTGAGATCTAGAAGATTATAAGGCTAGTAGGAAGGAGCTTAAGAATGAAATTAGGAGAGCCAGAAGGGGCCATGAGAAGGCCTTGGTGGACAGCATTAAGGAAAACCCAAAGGCATTCTACAAATATGTGAAGAGCAAGAGGATAAGACATGAAAGAATAGGACCTATCAAGTGTGACAGTGGAAAAGTATGTATGGAACCGGAGGAGATAGCAGAGGTACTTAATGAGTACTTTGCTTCAGTATTCACTATGGAAAAGGATCTTGGTGATTGTAGGGATGACTTACAGTGGACTGAAAAGCTTGAGCATGTAGATATTAAGAAAGAGGATGTGCTGGAGCTTTTGGAAAGTATCAAGTTGGATAAGTCACCGGGACCAGACGAGATGTACCCCAGGCTACTGTGGGTGGCAAGGGAAAGATTGCTGAGCCTCTGGCGATGATCTTTGCATCATCAAGGGGGATGGGAGAGGTTCTGGAGGACTGGAGAGTTGCGGGTTTTGTTCCATTATTCAAGACGGAGTAGAGAAAGCCAGGAAATTATAGACCATTGAGTCTTACTTCAGTGGTTGGTAAGTTGATGGAAAAGATCCTGAGAGACAGGATTGATGAACATTTGGAGAAGCATAATATGATTCGGAATAGTCAGCGTGGCTTTGTGAAAGGAAGGTCATGCCTTATGTGGCTAAACACATTCATGAGGATAGAGCAGAAGATGTAGTGTGTATGGATTTCAGCAGGGCATTTGACAAGGTACCCCATGCAAGGAAGGCTTATTGAGAAAGTAAGGAGGCATGGGATCCAAGGGGACATTGCTTTGTGGATCCAGAATTGGCTTGCCCACAGAAGGCAAAGAAAGGTTGTTGACAGGTCATATTCTGCATGGAGGTGATTTACCAGAGGTGTGCTTCAGAGATCTGTTCTGGGACCCCTGCTCTTCGTGATATTTATAAATGACCTGGATGAAGAAGTGGAGGGATGGGTTAGTAAATTACTGATGACACAAAGGTTGTGGGTGTTGTGGATAGTGTGGAGGGCTGTCAGAGATTACAGCAGGACATTGATAGGATGCAAAACTGGGCTGAGAAGTGGCAGATGGAGTTCAACCCAGGTAACTGAGGTGGTTCATTTTGGTAGGTCAAATATGATGGCAGAATGTAGTATTAATGGTAAGACTCTTGGCAGTGTGGAGGATCAGAGGGATCTTGGGGTCCAAGTTCATAGGACGCTCAAAGCTGCTGTTAGGAACAGGAAGGGGTCAATTACTCTACTGGATGCTTTTTATAGACCACCCAATAGTAACAGGGACATCAATGAGCAGATAGGGAGACAGATTCTGGAAAGGAGTAATAATAACAGGATTGTTGTGGTGGGAGATTTTAATTTCCCAAATATTGATTGGCATGTCCCTAGAGTGAGGGGCTTAGATAGGGTGGAGTTTGTTAGGTGTGTTCAGAAAGGTTTCTTGACACAATTTGTAGATAAGCCTACAAGAGGAGAGGCTGTACTTGATCTGGTATTGGGAAATGAACCTGGTCAGGTGTCAGATCTCTCAGTGGGAGAGCATTTTGGTGATAGTGATCACAATTCTATCTCCTTTACCATAGCATTGGAGAGGAATAGGAACAGACAAGATAGGAAAGTGTTTTTAATTGGAGTAAGGGGAAATATGAGGCTATCAGGCAGGAACTTGGAAGCATAAATTGGAAACAGATGTTCTCAGGGAAATGTACGGAACAAATGTGGCAAATGTTCAGGCGATATTTTTGCGTGGGGTTCTGCGTAGGTACATTCCAATCAGACGGAAAGCATGGTAGGGTACAGGAACCGTGGTGTACAAAGGCTGTTGTAAATCTAGTCAAAAACGAAAGAAGAGCTTACCAAAGTTTCAAAAGGCTAAGTAATGATAGAGATCTAGAAGATTATAAGGCTAGCAGGAAGGAGTTTAAGAATGAAATTAGGAGAGCCAGAAGGGGCTAAGAGAAGGCCTTGGCGGACAAGGTTAAGAAAAACCCCAAGGCATTCTACAAGTGTGTGAAGAACAAGAACATGAGAGAATAGGACCAATCAAGTGTGACAGTGGAAAAGTGTGTATGGAACAGGAGGAGATAGCAGAGGTACTTACTGAATACTTTGCTTCAATATTCACTGCAGAAAAGGATCTTGGCGGTTGTAGGAATGACTTGCAGCAGACTGAAAAGCTTGAACATATAGATGTTAAGAAAGAGGATGTGCTGGAGCTTTTGGAAAGCATCAAGTTGGATAAGTTGCTGGGACTGGATGGGATGTGCCCCAGGCTGCTGTGGGAAGCGAGGGAGGAGATTGCCAAGCCTCTGGCGATTATCTTTGCATCATCAATGAGGATGGGAGAGGTTCTGGAGGATTGGAGGGTTGTGGGTGTTGTTCCCTTATTCAAGAAAGGGAGTAGAGATTGCCCAGGAAATTATAGATCAGTAAGTCTTACTTCAGTGGTTGGTAAGTTGATGGAGAAGATCCTGAGAGGCAGGATTTATCGCACATTTGGAGAGGCCTAGTATGATTCGGAATAGTCAGGATGGCTTCGTCAAAGGCAGGTCGTGCTTTACGAACCTGATTGAATTTTTTGAGGATGTGACTAAACACATTGATGAAGGTAGAGCAGTAGCTGTAGTGTATATGGATTTCAGCAAGGTTTTGACAAGGTACCCCATGCAAGGCTTATTGAGAAAGTAAGGAGGTGTGGGATCCAAAGGGACATTGCTTTGTGGATCCAGAACTGGCTTGTCCACAGAAGGCAAAGAGTGGTTGTAGATGGGTCATATTCTGCATGGAAGTCGGTGACCAGTGGTGTGCCTCAGGGATCTGTTCTGAAACCCCTCCTCTTCGTGATTTTTAAAAATGACCTGGATGAGGAAGTGGAGGGATGGGTTAGTAAATTTGCTGATGACACAGAGGTTGGGGGTGTTGTGGATAGTGTGGAGGGCTGTCAGAGGTTACGGTGGAACGTTGATAGGATACAAAATTGGACTGAGAAGTGGCAGATGGAGTTCAACTCAGATAAGTGTAAGGTGGTTCATTTTGGTAGGTCAAATATGATGGGAGAATATAGTATTAATGGTAAGACTCTTGGCAGTGTGGAGGATCAGAGGGATCTTGGGGTCCGAGTCCATAGGACGCTCAAAGCTGCTGCGCAGGTTGACTCTGCGGTTAAGAAAGTATATGGTGCATTGGACTTTATCAATTGTGGATTTGAGTTTCGAAGCCGAGAGGTAATGTTCCTGGTCAGATCCCACTTGGAGTACTGTGCTCAATTCTGGTCTCCTCACTAAAGTAAAGATGTGGAAACCATAGAAAGGATGCGAAGGAGAATTATAAGGATGTTGACTTATGAGGATAGGTTGAGTGAACTCAAGCTTTTTTCCTTGGAGTGACGGAGAATGAGAGGTAACCTGATAGAGGTGTATAAGATGATGAGAGGCAATTGATTGTGTGGATAGTCAGAGGCTTTTTCCCAGGGCTGGAATGGCTAGCACGAGAGGGTACAGTTTTAAAGTGCTTGGAAGTAGGTACAGAAGAGATGTCAGGGGTAAGTTTTTTACACAGAGAGTGGTGAGTGTGTTGAATGGGCTGCCGGCAATGGTGATGGAGGCAGATACAATAGGGACTTTTAAGAGACTCCTGGATAGGTACATGGAGCTCAGAAAATTAGAGGGCTATGGGTAACCCTAGGTAATTTCTAAGGTAAGGACATGTTTGGCATAGCTTTGTGGGCTGAAGGGCCTGTATTATGCTGTAGGATTTCTATGCTTCTATGTTTCTATAAGATTAAAGATTAGTTTTACTTGTCATATGTATATCGAAACATACAGCAAAATGTATTGTTTGCCTCAATGACCAACACAGTCTGAGGATGTGCTGGGGGCAGCCTGCAAGTGTCACGGTGCTAAAATAACCTGCCCACAACTTACTAACCCTGACCTGTACATCTTTGGAAGGTGGGAAGAAATGAGAGCACCCGGAGGAAACATTCACAGTCACGGGGAGAATGTACAAACTCCTTACAGACAGCAGTGGGAATTGTTAGCTCTGTAAACCATTATGCTAACTGTTGTACTACCAAGCTGTTGATAAAAAAAACTTGACTCTCTGTACCCAGGAGAGGGTAACCTCGCCCTGGAGTCACTGAGGCACAGGTTCTCTGGATGGATTGTCCAGGAGGAAAGGTTGAGGAGGGTTGGTCAATACTCTCTGGGGTTTGGAAGAAGTGGAGGTGATTTGTGAGGCTGTTTCAGCAGACTGGAGAGACTAGAACCAGGGTTACACTCTTGGGAGCAACACACTCACACACAATGCTGGAGGAACTCAGCAGGTCAGGCAACATCTTTGGAGGGAAATAAAGAGTCAAAGTTTTGGGCTGAGACCCTTTATCAGGACTAGAAAGAAAGGGGGAAGAAGGTAGGATATGATGGGTGAGGGGGAAGGTGGTTACACACCCCTCCAGAACTGTCCTGCACTCCCCGTGGTTTAACGATTAATCGTCAGGATGTGAGCAGAGCATTGAGTCACACAACTAACAGTTGATCTACAAGAAATATTTATTTCCTAGTTTCCTTTAAGATTTTTACAATTAACTATTGAAAATGATAGAAGGTGACTGGTGTTAACCCAACAGGCCACTATGTCACCACCAATCTCAAGGACATATTCAAGTGCAAAACATGCAGAGAGAATCCCAACAATCACGCAGCACTGCATGAGAGGCCTGGGTTCAGTCCTGACTTGCAGTGCTGAATGTGTGGAGTTTGTCCATTTTCCCTGTGAATTAGAAGAGACTGGAGAGGCTGTGATTTCCTGGAGTGTAGGAAACTGAGGGGTGACCTTATGAAGTTATGAGGGACATAGAAAGGTTGGATAGACAGTGTTTTATCCAGTGTAGGAGAGCTTAAAACTAGAACTTAGGTCTAGAATGAGAGGAGAACGACCATGAGATATAGGAGCAGAATTAAGCTATTCAGCCAATCGAGTCTGCTCCACTATTCAATCATGGCTCATGTTTATTTTTGCAACTCCATTCGTTGATCCCTCCTCCCCATCCCCGGCTTACCAATCAAAGGGAGATAGGCTTTCAATACAGAGGGTGGTGGGTATATTGATCAAGCTGCCAGAGGTGTGTACAATTACAATGTTTAAAATACTTTTGGACAGGTACATGGATAGGAAAGATTTAGAGTGATAGGGGCCAAACACAGGCCAACAGTCCTATCCTGGATAGATATCTTGTTTGGCAGGGGTGTTGGGAAGAAGGGCCTGTTTCCATACTTTGTCTAAGGTAGGATTAGAATATCAAAGTTCAAAGTAAATTTATTATCAAAGTACGATGTTTATGTAAATGTTCAGAAAGCTACATAACAATCACCACTAGAATAGTCTGAAAGTTCCTAGCAATTGAGAAATGAGTCTGCGTGGTTATGTCCATACCTCAGGTTTTACCAGCTTGAGCTGAGAAAAAAAATAATAACAATAATAACAAATAAGCTATAAATATCAAGTACACGAGTTGAAGAGTTCTTAAAAGTGAGTCCACCTGTTGTGGAATCAGTTCAGTGTTGGGGTGAGTGAAGTTATCCTCTCTGGTTCAAGATCTGGATAGCTGAGGGATAATAACTGTTCCTGAAATTGGTGGTTTGAGACTTGAGACTCCTGTATCTCCTTCCTGATTAAAGCAATGAAAAGAGAGGATAACCTGGAGCTGCAAGAGATGGGGAAGTGGATTTTTCACATCTGTATTTACTTGGGAGACAGAAACAGAGTCCATAGAATTGAGATGAAGTAGCAGTGACATCAAAGACCCTATAAGGTTTACAGAGGAGGAGGTGTTTTCTTGTTGAGGTAAATTGGGGTAGATAAATCTCCAGGACCTAACAATTTGTTCCCTCAGACCCTATGGGAAGCCAATACAGAAATTGCAAGGTGCTAGAAGATATTTAAAACATCCTTAGCCTTTGGTGAGGTGCCAGAGGATTGGAGGATAGCTAATGTGTTCCACTGTTTAAGAAAGGCTCTAAGAAAAAGCAAGGAAATTATAGACCAGTGGGCCTGAACTTGTTATAGAGTTTTTTGAAGAAATCACCAGAAAAATTGATGAAGATAAGCAGTGGATGTTATCTACATGGACTTTAGCAAGGCACTTGACAAGGTCCCGCATGGGAGGCTGGTTAAGAAAGATCAATCGCTTGGCATTCAACATGAGGTAATAATTCAAATTGGACATTGGCTTCATGGCAATGAAGGCAGAAAGTGATTGGAGAGGCCTCTCTGACGGGAGGCCTGTGACTAGTGGTGTGCCACAGGGATTGGTGCTGGGCCCATGTTATTTGTTACCCATTCCAGTGACTGGATGATAATGTGGCAAATTGGATCAGCAAATTTGCAGATGACACCAACATTGGGGTTCTAGTGGACAGTGAGGAAGACCGCCAAAACTTGCAGCAGGATCTGGACTAGCTAGAAATTTGGGCTGAAAAGTGCTGATGGAATGTAATGTAGGTAAGTGTGAAGTATTGGACTTTGGGAGGACCAACCAGGCTAGGTTTTACGTGGTGAGCAGAAGGGTACTGAAGAGTGCGGTGGAACAGAAGGGTCTGGGAACGAGGCCCAGAATTCCTAAAAGAGGTCTCACAGGTAGAGAGGGTCATAAAGAAAGCTTTTGGCACATTGGCCTTCATAAACCAATGTATTGAATACAGGAGATGGGATGTTATGTTGAAGTTGTATAAAACATTGGTTAGGCCTAATTTCAGAATCAGAATCAGATTTAATATCATTGACATGCATCATGAAATTTATTATGTTATGACAGCCCACATTACAATATATATATATATATATATATATATATATATATATATATATATATACACACATACACTTGCCTCCTCCTTGATGGTAGCAATGAGAAGAGGGCATGTCCCAGGTGATGGGGATCCTTAATGATGACTGCCATCTTTTTAAGGCATTGCCTTTTGAAGATGTCCTCAATATTGAGAAAGCTAGCGCTCATGATGGAGTTGGCTGAGTTTATAACTTCTACAGTTTTTTCCGATCCTGTGCGGTGGCTGCTCCATACTAGACAGTAATGCATCCTGTTAGAATGTTTTCAATGGTACATCTGTAGACATTTGTGAGTGCCTTTGGTGACATACCAATTTTCTTCAATCTCCTAATGAAATAAAGCCAGTGTCGTGCCTTCTTGGCAATCACATCGATATGTTGGGCCCAGGATAGATCCTCAGAGATGTTGACATGCAGGGACTAGAAACTGTTCACCCTTTCCACTTCTGATCCTTCAATGAGGACTGGTGTGTGTTCCCTTGACTTCCCCTTCCTGAAGTCCGCATTTAATTCCTTGTTCTTATGTTGAGTGCAGGATTGTTGGTCTGACACCACTCACCCAGCTAATCTGTCTCGCTCCTGTACACCATCTCATCACCATCAGACTTTCTGCCAACAATAGTTGTGTTGTCTGCAAATTTTAAGATGGTATTGAGTTGTAAATGTAGAGAGAGTAAAGCAGTGGGCTAGACACCAGTATTGGTTGTCAGGGAGAAGATTTAAGTTTTCCAATCCACACAGACTGTGGTCTCCCTGTGAGCAAGTCAATGATTTAGTTACAGATGAGCTATATAGAGGCCCCCAAGTTATGGAGCTTTATGAGTAGAAATGAGGGTATGATTATGTTGAATGCTGAGCTGTAGTCAATAAACAGCAGTCTGACGTGGGCATTACTATCGTTGAAGCAGAGAGCCAGTGAGATCGCATCCACTGTAGACCTATTGTTGCAATAGGCAAATTGCAGCAGGTCCATGTCTTGCTTAGGCAGGAGTTGATTGACCAACCTCTCAAGCCACTTTGTCACGGTAGATGTGAGTGCCGCTAGACAATAGTGGTTGAGTATTGATCCAGCTTTGGTCACCTACCTGCAGGAAAGATGTAAATAAGATTGAGACACTGCAGAGAAAATTTAGAAAGATGTTGCCAGGACTGGAGGACCTGAGTTATAGGGAAAGGTTGAATAGGTTATGACTTTATTCCCTGGAGCGTAGGAGAATGAGGTTTGATAGAGGTATACAAAATTCTGAGGGGTATCAAATGGGTAAAGACAAGCAGGCTCTTTCCACTGAGGTTGGGAGAGATGGCAACTAGAGGTCATGGGTTAAGGGTGAAAGGTGAAATGTTTAAGGGACACATAAGGGGATCTTCTTCAGTCAGAGGGTGGTGAGAGTGTGGAACAAGCTGTTTCACACAAGTGGTGGGTACAGTCGATTCCAACATTTAAGATAAATTTGAACAGGTGCATGGATGGGAGGGGTCTGGGTGCAGGTTGATGGTACTAGGCAGATTAATGGTTCAGCATGGACTAGATGGGCTGAAAGGCCTGTTTCTATGCAGGAATGCAATGTTGGCTCTGGAGTGTATGGCAACAGTTGCGAACTGCTCTCCAGCACACCTTGGGTGTGTCGGCCATTAACACAAACAGTGTTTCACTCTATGTTTTGAAGTACATGTGATAAGTAAATTTGTGTCTTGATCCTAAACAGTGTGACATGAGCAGGGAGAGAGACAACAGAACAGCGGCGGGTCTCAATAAATGTCCTGTGCTGTATCTGATGTGCAATCATGGTTCAAGGATGGGGAGGGATGAAACCAAACAGTGGCTATGTTTCATTAAGGGTTTGAGGAGATTTGCTATTCCACCAAAGACCTGAGCAAATTTCTACAGATGGACCGTGGAGAGCATTTTAATGTTGCTTCACCATCTGGTATGAAATTGCCACTGCACAGGATCAGAAAAAGCTGCAGAACTCTGCCAGCTCCGTCATTGGTACTACCCTCTTCAGCAGCAAGGGTTGTTGCCTCAAAAATGTGGCATCCATCATTAAAGACCCCCTCCCCCATCACCCCCTTCTCATTGCTACCATCATCAAGTGAGCGTGAAGACACACACTCAACATTTTAGGAACTGCTTCTTCCCTCCGCCATCAGATTTCTAAACAGTCCATGAACACATGAACCCTACTTCACTATTTTTGCCATCTTTTTATACACATTACAATATTTAATTAAACTTTTCTCGTAATATTTTTTATTGTAATTTACAGTGTTTTTGTGTCATGCACTGTACTGCTGCCACAAAACAACAAATTTCACGGCATATGTCAGTGATATTAAATCTGATTCTGTGCCTTCGGCTGGGTCTTTATATCTGCACTGGTATTCTGTGTTCTATCTTCCCCTGCAGATCGACCATGACCCCAGAATGCCTGCCTACATCGCTACTCAAGGACCCCTCTCGCACACCATCCCCGACTTCTGGCAGGTGAGTTGATTCTGCACAGCTTCGGGTTTATTTCAGTTTATTGTCACATTCAGTAGTTCAATAGTTCCGTTTAATATCAGAGAATGTATACAATACACAGCCTGAAATTCTTACTCTCCGCAGACATCCTTTAGACAGAAAACCCCACAGAATGAATGACAGAAAAAAGACATAAGAATTCCAAAGCCCCTCCCACACACAGCAGCATCAACTCTCCTCCTCCCCATGCCCCAAATTATTGTAGCATAAAGCGTCAGCATTCCCACCTCCCCCATACAAACAACAGCAAAGCCCTCAAAGAGAGACCATGGTCTACAGTTCATGAAAAACTCACAGTTCATTCCAATATTCGGACACCCCACAGGCTCTTTCTCGCTCTCACTAACAAGGGAGAGAGATGGGCCTAATTCTCCTCCTATGATTTACTTAATACTTATGGTAAAAAATACAGAGACAAGCTCAAAACATAGCATAGTACAATCTAATAATGCAAACTGAGGTAATGTATAAAGAATTGCAATTTTTTTGCACTATTTATTTTGTATTTTACAGTAATTTTGTGTCTTTGCACTGCACCACTGTCATAAAACTACAAAACAAATACAAGACAGTGAAAATAAAGCTGATTTTGATAAAGTGACAACAATAGAAAAGGTAAAATTAAGGGTTCAAGAATGCAGCACCTCTCTCCCAAGATGGCAATGGCTAATACCAGAGGGAAGTATAGGGTGTGTGTCAGAGGTGAGTATTTTACAGAGTGCTGGGTGTGTGCAATGCCCTGGTGGTAGAGACAGGTACATTAGGGGCGTTTAAGAAACTCTTTGTTAGGCAGAGAGATGACAGAAAAATGGAGGGCTATAAGGGAGTCCAAATAACACACACAAAATGCTGGTGGAACACAGCAGGCCAGGCAGCATCTATAAGGAGAAGCACTGTCGACATTTCGGGCTGAGACTAGTCCTGACAAAGGGTCTCGGCCCGAAACGTCGACAGTGCTTCTCCCTATAGATGCTGCCTGGCCTGCTGTGTTCCACCAGCATTTTGTGTGTGTTGTTTGAATTTCCAGCATCTGCAGATTTCCTCGTGTTTGCACTATAAGGGAGTGAAGGGTTGGATTGATCTTGGAGTAGGTTAAAAGTTCATCATGACTTTGTGGGCCAAAGGGCCTGTACTGTGCCATAATGTTCTACGTTTACTGGGGAGGGGCTGTGAGAGAGGTTACTGGATCACAGCAGTGGGAAGAAGCCGTTCTTGAATCTGGTCACCTCATCCGGACTTTCAGGCTCCTGTATCTTCTCCTAAAGGAGGTAGAAGAGAGAAAGGAAACTAGCCAGTGTGGCAGGCGTCCTTGGCGATAGTGCTAACCTTCCTGAGGCAATGCACCGTGAAGGTGGACTGGAGGAAGAAAGTGATGAGCCTGTGTTGGACTAGGCAGTTTATTTCAACCTGCAGAGTCCAGAGCAAAGCTGTTGCTACACCATTCTGGTCAGGAGCCTGATGTTTATAGGGTGATAACCTGGTGGTGTGGGACCTAAACCTCCTGTACCTCCTCTCTGATTTCAGCAACGAGGAGAAAATATGGCCTGGATGCTGAGGGTCCTTGATGATGGGTGCTTGTGGTAGTGCTCCTTGTAAATGTGCTGATTGGTGGGGAGAGCTTTGCCTATGAATCACTGGGATGTATCCATCACTTTCTGTAGGCTTTTCCATTCCTGGGCACTGGAGTTTCCACAGCAGGCCAGGATGCAACCAGCTGGGGTCCACTTTGCATCAATAGCAGTTTGTCAGAGTTTAAGATAAGATGCTGAATCTATGCAAACAAGTAGAGATGAAGTCGAGCCTTCTCTGTGATGGTACTCACATACTGGTCCCAGTGAAGATCTTCTGATACGTTAAAGGAAGTTTTTTACAGCGACTGACACAGAGATTTAAATGTACACCCATCCACCCACAGACTGGATGCACTAATTCCCAAACTCTGTGTCGTATCAATCGTACGCACGTAATCAGGGTGGGGGTGGGGGGTGTGGTGAACGTACAGTGGTGGGCTCGGCCCTACTCCCCCATGAAGAGGAACGTCTCCGCCCCACTGATGGTGGGTCTGTCCTGTTCCAGATGGTCTGGGAGAACGGCTGTACGGTGATCGTCATGCTGACCCCACTGGTGGAGGACAGTGTCAGGCACTGCGACCGCTACTGGCCGGATGAAGGCTCCTCCCTCTACCACATCTATGAGGTGGGTCAACCCAGTGTGGGGTTGCTGGTAATGGGTTTGGGCAGACAGGGGAGTTGACCAAGATCCCATCGGAGTAGACACGATGGGCCGAATTCTGCTAATTCTGCCTAATTCTGCTCCTGTGTTTTATTGTCTTATGGATTGCAGTGTTTGGGCAGAGCGGCGGGATTGCACTGTGTAGGCAAAGCTGGGATCGTACTGTGTAGACTAGGGTGGGGTCTGTGCAGAGGGTGAGGTGGCATCGCTCTGCGCTATAAGCTGATATCGCACTGTGTGGAATAAGATGGAATCGCACTCTGCTGTCTGAGATGGGATTGTACTGTGTAGACTAGGGTGGGGTCTGTGCAGAGGGTGAGGTGGCATCGCTCTGCGCTATAAGCTGATATCGCACTGTGTGGAATAAGATGGAATCGCACTCTGCTGTCTGAGATGGGATTGTACTGTGTAGACTAGGGTGGGGTCTGTGCAGAGGGTGAGGTGGCATCGCTCTGCGCTATAAGCTGATATCGCACTGTGTGGAATAAGATGGGATCGCACTCTGCTGTCTGAGATGGGATCGCACTGTGCAGACTAGGGTGGGATCACACTAGGCAAAGAGTGAGGTGGGATCACTGTGCAGAGGGTGAGGTGGGATCACACTGTGCTATCTGAGATGGGATCGTACTGTGTAGCCTAGGATGGGATCTGTGCAGAGGGTGAGGTGGCATCGCACTGTGTGGAATAAGATGGGATCGCATTGTGCTATCTGAGATGGGATCGTACTGTGTAGACTAGGGTGGGATCTGTGCAGAGGGTGAGGTGGCATCGCACTGTGTGGAATAAGATGGGATCACATTGTGCTATCTGAGATGGGATCGTACTGTGTAGACTAGGGTGGGATCTGTGCAGAGGGTGAGGTGGCATCGCACTGTGTGGAATAAGATGGGATCACATTGTGCTATCTGAGATGGGATCGTACTGTGTAGACTAGGGTGGGATCTGTGCAGAGGGTGAGGTGGCATCGCATTGTGCTATCTGAGATGGGATCGTACTGTGTAGACTAGGATGGGATCTGTGCAGAGGGTGAGGTGGCATCGCACTGTGTGGAATAAGATGGGATCACATTGTGCTATCTGAGATGGGATCGTACTGTGTAGACTAGGGTGGGATCTGTGCAGAGGGTGAGGTGGCATCGCATTGTGCTGAGATGGGATCGTACTGTGTAGACTAGGGTGGGATCTGTGCAGAGGGTGAGGTGGCATCGCACTGTGCTATAAGCTGCTATCGCACTGTGCAGACTAAGATGGGATCGCACTGTGCAGACTAAGCTGAGTTAGGCAGACAGCACGCTTGTTCACACTATGCTGCTTGAGCTGGGTTTGGATGTCAGTGATCTTACCCCCACTCCACCGGCCATGGCTCCCCACGTCTCTGCACTTTAATCCTTCCCCTCTACCCTGCAGGTGAACCTGGTCTCCGAGCACATCTGGTGTGAGGACTTCCTCGTGCGCAGTTTCTACCTCAAGAACCTGCAGTCGCAGGAGACGCGCACACTCACCCAGTTCCACTTCCTCAGCTGGCCTGCCGAGGGAATCCCTTCCTCCACCCGCCCACTGCTGGACTTCCGGAGGTATGGAGCGTGGGAGCTGGGGTTCGAAGGGAACTGGGCAAAGAGGGGTGGGTATCACCCTCAGACATAGACCAGCATAGATGGCAGACTGTGATCACCCTTTCCCAAACATATCAATCATCAGTGTAGTTACTAGACTACAGATAGCCACCAAACTGAGTGTGGACCAGACCGACTTCAGGGGCACCTCCTCGTAAGATGAGGAGTCAAACTCCCTTTGCACTGACCCATCATGAAGAGTCAGTTCCATACAGTAACTTACATCCAAGCAATCTGAAAATTATTCCAACCTACACATACTTTTGAAAAACACTACGGTTTGTTTTGTATCTCACACATGCTGCTCCTGCCCTGGGAGAGTGTGATGGGACAGGTCAGAGGGAGCTCCACACTGTGCCTGGTGGGACGGTGTAGAGGAAGCTTCACCACGTTATCGTATCTAATCTATAGTGCTCCTGCCTGGGGCTCTTTAACAGGCTGAGCTGTAGACCGCCTGCAGTCAATGTTGGTTTTCCAAGTCCCAGATACTCAAACTAACCATCTCCTGACTCAGTGGCAAGATTTCATTGGGCCTGCCTTGCCCTGTGAATCAGTTTAACTAACAATATCAGTAGGGAGGGGAAACAAGATTTCAGCATTTCACTCAACCCTTTATGACTCCTGTCTAGCACAATGTCTTTCCCCCAAAACCGTCCAAAAAGCCAATATCCATTTGGTATCTGGGGTTCACACAAAATGCTGGAGGAACTCAGCAGGCCAGACAGCATCTATGATAGCCTGTTGAGTTCCTCCAGCATTTTGTGTGTGTTGCTTGGATTTCCAGCATCTGCAGATTTTCTCTTGTTGGTGTCTGGGGTTGCCTGATCGGTTTGATTATCGCTGTTCAAAGCATCTGGCTAATACCCTCTCTCCCACTGAAAAAGGAGTGACTGGTCCTGGTTAGGAACTAACTGGCATGTGTGTTCACCAACGAGGAGCTTTTATCTGTCTACCTAACATCTCCTTCCTCCCTCTTTAACCAGCGTTTCATTAACCCTGTGATGGCTGTCACCGTGTCGTTTCTTCCTGATGGTTCCCAGTGTCATTTTTGTGATTTGCAGCTAGTAATGTCAAATCCAGTTGCATAGTCACAAAAGTGATCATTGGTAGCCGTGCGTACCACACAAAGCAGTGGTGGAACCAGCTCTCCATCTTACATCCCTGCACCTTGTGTGGCTGGTGCTTTCCCCTTGAGCAAGGCTAGGTGGGGTGGGAGTTACAACACAGAACATAGAACAGTACAGGCCCTTCAGCCCACAATGTTGTGCCAACCTTATAACCTACTTGGTATCAGTCTAACCCTTCCCTCCCACATAGACCTCCAATTTTCTATTATCAATGTACCTGTCCAAAAGTCTCTTAAATGCCCCTAATGTACCTGACTTCACCAGCACCTCTGACAGTGCATACCATGTGCTCACCATTCTGCATAAAGAAACCTGCCTCTTCCAATACTTTCCTCCAATCATGTTAATATTATGCCCCCTCATATTAGACATTTCCACCCTGGGAAAAAAAGTCTCTGCTGTCCACTCTGTCTTATTATTTTGTACACATCCATCAAGTCACCTGTCATCCTCCTTCACTCCAACGAGAAAAGCCCGAGCTCACTCAGCCTATCCTCACAGATGAGAGGGTGCAGAGGAGATTTACTAGGATGCTACTTGGATTAGAGCGCATATCTTGTGAAGATAGGGCTTTACTCTTTGGAGGGAAGGAGGATGAGAGGTGACATGATGGAGGTTATCAAGCTGGTTGTGTAGATAACCAGAGAACTTCCCCCAGGTGGAAATGGCTAATACAAGAGGGCATGATTTTAAGGTGATTGGAGGAAAGAAGGGGGATGTCAGAGGTAGGTTCTTTATATAAAGAGTGGTGGGTGTGTGGAATGCCCTGCCAGGGGTGATGGTAAAGGCAGATACATTAGGGACATTTAAGAAACTATTTGACAGGCACATGGATGATAGAAAGATGGAGGGTTATGTGTGAGGGAAGGGTTAAATTGATCTTGGAGTAGTTTAAAAGGTCACAACATCGTGGGCCAAATGGCCTGTACTTTGTTATACTGTTCTATATTTGATGCTCTCAGCATAGTGACTCTCATAGGAAAGATGTCATTATATTCTAAAGAGTGCAAGGGAGATTTTAAAGAATGTTGCCAGGACTCGAGCACCAGTATTATAGGAGAGGTTGGTCGGGGTAGGACTTTAGTGCCCGGAATGTTGGAGACTGGGGTGGGGGGGTGGTTATGTTATGGAGGTATATAAAATTATAGGGGGGCATAGATAGGGTGAACACTCACTGTCTTTTCCCCAAGGAAACTGAACCAACAACTCAAGGACTTGGTTTTAAAATGGGTGGGGAACGATTTAAAAAGGGACCTGAGGGGCAGCTTTGTCACCAAGAGGATAGTGTGTGAATTGAACGAGCTGCCAAAGGAAGTGGTTGAAGCAGGGTCAAGAAACCATTTCATAGACATTAGGATAAGTACATGGATAGGAAAGAATTAGGGGGAAATGGACCTAGCGTGGGCAAATGGGACTATCTCAAGTCAGCATATAGATGTTGGGCTGAAAGACCTGCTTCTATGCTGTATCACTCTGTGACTCTAATTCTTGCCCCCAAAGAGCCATAGAGGCTTGATGCTTGAATAAACTTGGATACAGAGTATTAGGGCATTTTCTTAATTTATACATTCACAGGATATCATCACCAATGCCAGCATTTATTGCCTATCCCCAAATTCCCCTCATCTGCTGGAGACCATTCTCATTGCTGGTCTTGTGGTCGCCTATTAGCCAGACTGGGTAAGGAGGGCAGACTTCCTAACCAGTAGTTTCTTAGTGGTCTTAATGAGTTTTCTAACAATCCAATCACTTTTACCAATGCCTGCCTTTCAGATTCAAATTCATTTATCTATCACATGTACAATACTGTGCAAAAGTCTTAGGCACAGATATATAGCTAGGGTGCCTATGGATTTTGCACACTACTGTACATCAAAGCATACAGTTAAATGTGTCTTTTGTGTTAACAACCAACATAACCTAAGGGTCGGCTTGTATTTCAGAGCCAACATCACATGCCGACAATGTTTTGTAGAACAACCTACAACAAACAAAAGACCAACAACTGCACAACAAGCCCCTTCCTCCGCTCCCCTCCACCCACTCACACGCACAGACAGTCCTCCGACCCCAGGACAGGCCGCCCCCTGGCCTTCTGGCCTCCAGCTCCAGTGGACTTGAGAACTCGCAGACCATGGGCCTCGAATGTCCCCTGTGGACTCTCAGACTCATGGACCCAAGATTCATTTTCTTTCGGGCATGTACAGGAAAATGAAGAAAAGCAACCATATTTATGAAAAACTATAAATGACAAAGACTGACAAACAACCAACGTGCAAAAGAAGGCAAATCGTGCAAGTAATTTTAAAAATGAATTAATCCTGAAAACATGAGTTGTAGAGTCCTTGAAAGTTAGTCTGTGAGTTGTGGAGTCAGTTCAGCATTGAGGTGAGCAAAGTTACCCTCATTGTTTCCGGAGGTGTATGTTTGTAGGGTAATGACTGTTCCTGAACTTGGTGGTGTGGGACCTAAGGCTCTTGTACCTCCTTCTTGACAGTAGTAGCAAGAAGAGAGCCTGGCCTAGATGGTGGGGGTCCTTGATGTTGGATGCTGATTTCTAGTCGATGACAGGGAGGGCTCTACCTGTGATGAACTGGGCTGCATTCCCTGCTTTTTGTAGACTTTTCTGTTCTTGGGTATTGGTATTTCCATACCATGATGCAACTAGTCAGGATGCTCTCCACTGAGTATCTATAGAAGTTTGTCAAAGTTTTACATAACATATGAATCTTTGCAAACTTCTAATAAAGTAGAGGAGCTGATGTGCCTTCTTTGTAATGGCACTTACCTGCTGGACAGATCCTCTGAAATAACACCAAGGTGTTTAAAGAGACTAGACCTCTCCACCTCTGATCCCCTGATGAGGGCTGCATCATGGACCTCTTGCCTCTTCCTCCTGTAGTCAATAATCCAATGTGGGAATTGTATTTTCCCAATTACCTTCAACCAAGGACACCTAACTTTGGGGTCACGCAGTTTTAGAAATGAGCATTGTTTTTCAATGTGGCCATGGCTGATGGGACTGGCTTTACAATCTCTGGATGAACTGCACATAATTGTCTCTGTAAGGTCTGAGCTGCCATCTCAGCAGGGAGACAACCACACCCCAGGGGACTGGGGTCCTATACAGAGCACAGGATGCCGCGCTGAGGAACTATGGAACTCCCAGATGGGTTTTAACAACAATGATTAACAACTGCTGAGATCTTATTGGTATATTAAGTTCCCAAAATGCCTCAGTATCCCAGTCACACTAGTTGTGGCCCTAAGTATTTTATTTGTCTACCTGCGTTGCACTTTCTCTGTATTTGCAACACTATATTTTGCATTGTTTCCTCTTAGATTATGGAACAGTGACAAACAGAAACAGGACCTTTGGCCCATGATGTTGACCCACCTACTACCTACATTAGTAATTTGAGGAGATTTGCTATGTCATCAAAGACTTCAGCAAATTTCTACAGATGTATTGTGGGGAGCATTCCAATTGGTCGTATCACCAGCTTATATGCAGGTGCCATTATACAGGTTTGGAAAAAACTGCAAAAGGTTGTACGTGTGGCCAGCTCCATCATGGGCACCCACATCCCCACCATTCAAGACATCTTCAAAAGGCAATACCTCAAAAAGGCAGAATCCACAGGGCATCAGTCCCTGGTGGTGTACCTGATAAGGCGCAGAAAACTAGTGCCAACCAACTGGCAGGAGTGTTGAAGGACATTTTCGATCTCTCACCGCTGCAATTGGAGGTTTCCACCTGCTTTCAAAAGGGCGACAATCAGAGAGACAGACAGACATACTTTATTGATCCCAAGGGAAATTGGGTTTCGTTACAGCCGCTCCAACCAAGAATAGTGAAGAAATATAGCAATATAAATCCATAAATAATTAAATAATAATAAGTTAATCATGCCAAGTGGAAATAAAGTCCAGGACCAGCCTATTGGCTCAGGGTGTCTGACTCTCTGAGGGAGGAGTTGTAAAGTTTGATGGCCACAGGCAGGAATGACTTCCTATGACGCTCAGTGTTACATCTCGGTGGAATGAGTCTCTGGCTGAATGTACTCCTGTGCCTAACCAGTACATTATGGAATGGATGGGAGTCATTGTCCAAGATGGCGTGCAACTTGGACAGCATCCTCTTTTCAGACACCACTGTCAGAGAGTCCAGTTCCACCCCCACAACATCACTGGCCTTACGAATGAGTTTGTGATTCTGTTGGTGTCTGCTACCCTCAGCCTGTTGCCCCAGCACACAACAGCAAACATGATAGCACTGGCCACCACAGCCTCATAGAACATCCTCAGCATCGTCCGGCAGATGTTAAAGGACCTCAGTCTCCTCAGGAAATAGAGACAGCTCTGACCCTTCTTGTAGACAGCCTCAGTGTTCTTTGACCAGTCCAGTTTATTGTCCAATCATATCCCCAGGTATTTGTAATCCTCCACTATGTCCACACCGACCCCTTGGATGGAAACAGGGGTCACCGATACCTTATCCCTCCTCAGGTCTACCACCAGCTCCTTAGTCTTTTTCACTTTAAGCTGCAGATGATTCTGCTCGCACCATGTGACAAAGTTTCCCACCATCGCCCTGTACTCAGCCTCATCTCCCTTGCCGATGCATCCAACTATGGCAGAGTCATCAGAAAACTTCTGAAGATGGCAAGACTCTGTGTTGTAGTTGAAGTCCGATGTGTAGATGGTGAAGAGAAAGGGAGACAGGACAGTCCCCTGTGGAGCCTCAGTGCTGCTGACCACTCTGTCTGACACACAGTGTTGTAAACACATGTACTGTGGTCTGCCAGTCAGGTAATCAATAATCCATGACACCAGGGAAGCATCCACCTGCATCACTGTCAGCTTCTCACCCAGCAGAGCAGGGCGGATGGTGTTGAGCGCACTGGAGAAGTCAAAAAACATGACCCTCACAGTGCTCGCCGGCTTGTCCAGGTGGGCGTAGACACGGTTCAGCAGGTAGACGATGGCATCCTCAACTCCTAGTCGAGGCTGATAGGCGAACTGGAGGGGGTCTAAGTGTGGCCTAACCATAGGCCGGAGCTACTCTAGAACAAGTCTCTCCAGGGTCTTCATGATGTGGGAGGTCAATGACACCGGTCTGTAGTCATTGGAGCCACTGGGGCTTTGTTACAGGGACGAGGCAGGACGTCTTCCACAGCACAGGAACCCTCTGGAGACTCAGGCTCAGGTTGAAGACATGGTGAAGCACTCCACATAGCTGGGGGGGCACAGGCTTTGAGCACCCTGGGGCTGACACCATCCGGGCCTGCAGCCTTGCTTGGGTGGAGACGTTTCAGCTGTCTTCTCACCTGTTCAGCTGTGAAGCCCACCGTGGTGGTTTCAGGTGAGAGAGGGGTGTAGTCACGAGAGCAGGGTGGGGGGCTGTGAGGAGGGGAGAGTGGAGTATGTGTTGGTTGGGGGCCGACAACAGATGAATCATGTGGGGGATGGGCAGTGCCCAGAAAGAGCAGGGGGAGCTGCCTCAAAGACTATCACCCAGTGCCACTCACATCTACTGTGATGACGTGCTTTGAGAGGTTGGTCATAGCCGGAGTCAACTCCTATCGAAGCAAAGACCTAGACTTCCTGCAATATGTCTATCGCCACAATAGGTCTACAGCAGATACAACCTCACTGGCTCTCTGCTCGGCCTTGGATCACCGGAAAACAGCAATACCTGTGTCAGGTTACTGTATTGATTACAATTCAGAATCAGGTTTAATATCAATGGCATATATCATGAAGTTTGTTGTTTTGCGGCTGCAGTACATTGTAATACACAGCCGTAAAAACTATAAATTACAATAAGTATATATAAAAATAAATTAAACAAGTAGTGCAGAAAGAGAGGGAAAGCACTGAGGAAGTGTTCATTGCTTCATTGTCCATTCAGAAATCTGATGGTGGAGGGGAAGAAGCTTCTCTTAATATGTTGATAGTGTGTTTTTAGACTCCTGTACCTCCTCCTTGATGGTGGCAATGAGAAGAGGGTATGCCCTGAGTGATGGGGGTCCTTAATGATGGATGCAGCCCTTTACAGTCACTGCCTTTTGAAGGTGTCCTCGATGCTAGGTAGGCTAGTGCCGATGATGGAGCTGGCTGGGTTTTCAACTTTCTGCAGCTTTTTTTGTTCCCATACAGTGGCCCCTCCATATCACTCAGTGATGCAATCAGCTAGAAGGCTCTCCATGCTACACTCATAAAGATTTGAGAGTGTTTTTGGTGACACACCAAGTCTCCTCAGTGGAATATAGCCGCTGTCGTGCCTTACTTGTAATTGCATCAATATGTTGAGCCCAGGATGATCTTCAGGGATGTTTACACCCAGGAACTTGGAACTGCTCACCATTTCCACTCACGATGCTTTGATGAGGACTGGTGTGTATTTCCTCAACTTCCCCTTCCTAAAATCCACATTCAATTCCTCGGTCTTTCTAATTTTGAGTGCAAGGTTGAAGTTACAACATCACTCAACCAGCTGATCTCTCTCACTCCTTTATGCCACCTTGTCACCATCTGAAATTGTGTCAGCAATCATTGCGTCATCTGATGAAATGAACCAGTGTTTCTACAGGCCATGGTGCACCCACCATACACATATCACACACAGCAGATAAAGCAAAATATTACCACAAATAAGTTAATAGAATACAATCCAAAATGCACATAGTGTGCAGCACAGGTAAACGACGCTCTGTCCTAGTGGTGAGACGTAGAAAACCTACAGCACAATACAGGCCTTTCAGCCCACAAAGTTGTGCCGAACACATCCCTATCTTTGAAATTACTAGGTTTACCTATAGCCCTCTATTTTACTAAGCTCCATGTACCTATCTAAAAGCCTCTTGAAAGACCCTATCGTATCTGCCTCCACCACCGTTGCCGGCAGCCCATTCCGTGCACTCACCACTCTGAGTAAAAAACTTAACCCTGACATCTCCTCTGTACCTACTCCCCAGCACCTTAAACCAGTGTCCTCTTGTGGCAACCATTTCATCCCTGGGAAAAAGCCTCTGATTATCCACACAATCAATGCCCCTCATCATCTTGTACACCACTATCAGGTCACTTCTCATCCTCCTTCGCTCCAAGGAGAAAAGGCTGAGTTCAATCAACCTATTTTAATAAGGCATGCTCCCCAATCCAGGCAACATCCTTGTAAATCTCCTGTGCACCCTTTCTATGGCTTCCACATCCTTCCTGTAGTGAGGCGATCAGAACTGAGCACAGTACTCCAAGTGGGGTCTGACCCGGGTCCTATTTAACTGCAACATTACCTCTCAGCTCCTAAGTTCAATTCCACGATTGATGAAGGCCAGTACACCATATGCCTTCTTAACCACAGAGTCAACCTGCGCAGCTGCTTTGAGCGTCCTATGGACTCGGACCCCAAGATCCCTCTGATCCTCCACACTGCCAAGAGTCTTACCATTAATACTATATTCTGTCATCATATTTGACCTACCAAAATGAACCACCTCATACCTCAGTGGAGGCAGGGTATTTATTAGTCTCACAACCTGAAGGAAGAAGCTGTTACCCAGTCTGACAGTACTAGTCCTGATGCTCCTGTACCTCCTTCCTGATGGTAGTGGGTCAAAGAGATTGTGGGATGAGTGAAAAGCATCCTCAACATATCACCGTGTGTCACATATTATTCTGTTCCACAGGAAAGTCAACAAGTGTTACAGAGGCCGTTCCTGTCCCATAATCGTACACTGCAGGTAAGATCCTTCCCAACTGTTGTTTTTTAATCCAAGGTTCTTTCAGAAGTCGGGAAAGAGGCACAAAAACCTGTTGCCTCATGATCGTTTTATTAAGCATTCATCGAAGAAAAAAAATCTAATCGTGGACAGTAACAGAAGCAGAGGCTAGCACCAGGAGGGAGAGAGGAAGCAAAAAGAAGAAACAGCAAGAAAGGAGGTGGCGCCACCCTGTGGTCAGCTCTTTGTATACCCACAGATAAGGGACATTCCGTTCAAATTTACAGATAAGAGTCAGCCAATCAGATAGCCCCTATTCAAATAACGCAGCATCAGAGGAGCTTCCAGAGACTTCCAGAATCATATGAATGGGACACACGCAACAAATGCATATACACACTGTGCCACAAGGAACCATTCCAGCAGTTACATGTGTATGAGTAGTTTTTAAAATACTGGCAGGTCATTAATTGTTAACTTGCAAAGAAACCCAACAGCTATTTTAACTTCAGGAAGGGAGGGCAAAAATGAGAGGCCATTTGACTGATCCTGGCTTGTCAAAAGAGTTTGTGGTAAAGACTGTTTCCATAGAGAGGAAGTGGCTAGTCCAAGGAGGCATCATTTTAAGGTGATTGTTGGAAAGTATAGGGGTAAGTTTTTTATTTTACACAGAGAGTGGTGGATGTGTGAAAGACACTGGGATGGTGTCGAGCCAGATACATTGGGAACATTTAAGAAACTCTTAGATAAGCACGTGGATGATAGAAAAATGGAGGGCTATGTGGGAAGGGAGGGTTAGGTTGTTATTAGAGTAGATGTTGGCTAAAGGGTCTGCAATGTACTGTAATATTCTAAGTGCTGTAGAATTAGAGTCATGATTATCACTGACATACTGTGTGTTGTGAAATGTGCCGTTTCGTGTCAGCAGTACAGTGCAATACGTAGAAAAATTACAAGTTCTGTGCTGTACTGTTCTATGTTCTAAAGCAGGGAGAGACACTGCCTATCAGCTCCAGGGACCCGGCTTCCATCCAGACCCCTGATGCTGTCTACGTGTGTGGAGGTTGCACGTTTTCCTTGTGACTCCACGAGCTTCCACTTCTCTCCCCTCCATGTTGGAGGTTAAGTGGCCACTGTGAGTCAGCCCCAGTAGGTGAATGAGTGGTAGAACCCAGAAGCAGTTGATAGGAATGTGGGGAAAATAACAGGATTAGTGTGGGACTGGTGTATCTGGGCAGATAATGGTCAGCATGGGTAGTGTGGGCTGAAGGGCCTTTTGCCATGGTCAGTGATTCTATGACCACATGATACAAATGCATCTCTATTATTGATAGGGACAGAATTATGCCATTCAGCCCATCCAGTCATCTTCGCCATTCAATCATAGGACTATCAGACATAGAGGTAGAAAGAGGCCATTCAGCCCATTGAGTCTGAACTGGTGGAAAAGTCCAGCTCCAAAGTCCACGTCCCTGGTTAGACCTGCTGTGGAGCACCCTGGCAGAAGCGCTAGTCCCCACCCCTCAGGAAGAGAGGATTAACCTGGGAGTATTCCTGGGAATTGAGAGGAACAGAGGATAATTGAATGTTTCACAATATTATGGTGGACCGTATGTTGGATACCTTGGGAATTCTAGGATCAAGGACAGTGTCAAACATTGGAATTTGGAGGGAAGTTAGCAAAGTACCAAAACTTTGGTGACAAATGGACTTCTATAAAGTGAAGGGTAAATCGATACCAGGTGATTATCTTTAAATCTGTGATTGATAGATTTTTATTAACAAACCATTTTTAAGTGGGTCTGTATTATTAGGTCGAAGCTCATGCGTGATCTTATTAAACAGTGGGATAGTCTAAATGGGCTGAATGGCTTTCTCCTGTCGTGTTCAGTTAGAGCTACAGGTTTAGCTGAAGAAAATGTCAGAGAGGCGCCATGAGCCTCCACATTCAGCGTGTCATTCTCCGCAAATTCCGCCAGTTTCAGTGACATCCTACCACCAGGCACATCTTTCTCGCCTTTGCCCCCACCCCTCCAGTAACTTTCTGCAGGGATCACTCTCTATGTGACTCCCTCATCCCTCCCTACTAATCTCCCTCCTGACAATTATCACTGCAAGCAGTGGAAGTGCTACACCATACCATTCACCTCCTCCCTCACCACCATTCAGGGTCCCAAGTAATCCTTCCAGGTGAGGCAACACTTCATTTGCAAGAGTGTCAGGGTCATCTGCCATATCCAGTGCACCCAGTGTGGCCTCTCTACATCGGTGAGACCCAACGTACTTTGCGGGTGCTCTTCGGCAAGCACCTTCACTCTGTTCACTGCAAAAGGTGGTATTTCCCAGTGGCCACCCATTTCAACCTGATCTCAAACTTCTGATAACCATTTCTCTCTGTTTCAATACCTGCCTTTTCTTGTTTTTCCTGGTTCTGGTAGCCCTCTCACCCTTTCTCTTCCCCTCCCCTGTCCTCATGACATACTCATCACCTCCTTCTGATTCCCTTCTCCATGGTCTACAATTCTCTTCTATGTTTCCTTCCTCTTCAGCCCTTTATCTCTTCCACCTATCACCTCCCAGCTTCTCACTTCATCCATCCCTTCCCGCACCCACTTACCTTCCCCCTCACCTCGTCTCACCTATCATTTTGTACTCCTCCTCCTCCTCCCCCCCCCCCACCTGCTAATTCTGCATTTGGCTCCACTCCTTTCTTTTCCAGTCCAGATGAAGGGTCTTGACCCGAAACATTGTTCATTCCCTCCACAGGTGCTGCCTGACCCACTCCAGCATCTTGAATGTGTTTAACCTTCCCACAATTCTGTCCCTCCTGCTTCACAAGATTAGATTATCTTTGTCATACGTACATCAGAACGTATAGTGAAATGCATCGGTTGTATCAAATCAAATCAGAGAGAATTGTGCTAGCAAGCCCACTGGACCGTCTGTATTCCCCACTACGAGTCCAGACCTCCTCAATAGTTTTCTCCAACCCTCCCTAGGTGGTCTCTTTCCTAAAGGTTTATGTCTAATGGTCCACTTACCTCCTAACACATCACATAGCCAGCTACAACATGAGCTTGTTATCCAATTGGTTTAATTTTTCTCCTCTGCTTTAAAAGCCAATTGGATGTGTTCAGTACAGTGCCATGATGGGTTTCACATGGGTCTTGCTTTGGGCCACTGAAAACATTCCTAAACTTGACCTCTGTTGAGTGTGCGATTAACTCAGCTCTCTTTGTTCTGCAGTGACGGCGCAGGAAGAACTGGAACCTACACTTTAATCGACATGGTTCTCAACAGAATGTCAAAAGGTAAATGCTGGGAGGATTTGGCCTTTAACTGTCCCAGTTCTATTACTCAGTGCCATCGCAAATTAGGCCAGAAATCACCCAGTTCAAGAAGGTGGGAAGAGCAGCATCCACTTCCTGAAGCATCACAGGGAACCATTATAGGCATCCCGCCCTTTCCCCGGAACTGTGTGATGGGACAGGGTAGAGGGAGCTTCATTCTGTGTCTGACCACAGGAGTCTGTGATGGGACAGTGTAGAGGGAGCTTCTCTCTGTGTCTGACCCCAAGAGTGTGTGATAAGATGGTGTAGAGGGAGCTTCACTCTGTGTCTGACCCCGGGAGTGTGTGATGGGACAGTGTAGAGGGAGCTTCACTCTGTATCTGACCCCGGGAGTGTGTGATGGGACAGTGTAGAGGGAGCTTCTCTCTGTGTCTGACCCCAAGAGTGTGTGATAAGATGGTGTAGAGGGAGCTTCACTCTGTGTCTGACCCTGGGAGTGTGTGATGGGACAGTGTAGAGGGAGCTTCACTCTGTGTGTGACCCTGGGAGTGTGTGATGGGACAGTGTAGAGGGAGCTTCACTCTGTGTCTGACCCTGGGAGTGTGTGATGGGACAGTGTAGAGGGAGCTTCACTCTGTATCTTATCCCGGGAGTGTATGATGAGACAATGTAGAGGGAGAGTCACTCTGTGTCTGACCCAGGGAGTGTGTGATGGGACAGTGTAGAGGGAGCTTCACTCTGTGTCTGACCCTGGGATTGTGTGATGGGACGATGTAGAGGGAGCTTCACTCTGTGTCTGACCCTGGGAGTGTGTGATGGGACAGTGTAGAGGGAGAGTCACTCTGTGTCTGACCCTGGGAGTGTGTGATGGGACAGTGTAGAGGGAGCTTCACTCTGTGTCTGACCCTGGGAGTGTGTGATGGGACAGTGTAGAGGGAGATTCACTCTGTATCTTATCCCGGGAGTGTGTGATGAGACAATGTAGAGGGAGCTTCACTCTGTGTCTGACCCCGGGAGTGTGTGATGGGACAGAGAAGAGGGAGCTTCACTCTGTGTCTGACCACAGGAGTCTGTGATGGGACGGTGTAGAGGGAGCTTCTCTCTGTGTCTGACCACAGGAGAGTGTGATGGGATGGTGTGGAGGGAGCTTCATTGAGTCTGACCTTGAAGATTTGCAGATTAGAATTAAAGTTTAAAAGATAAAGCAGATGTTTACACCAAATTTTGCTAAAGTTCTTGGAGAATGTAACAGAGTTAATAGTCTTCTGAAGAAGGACTGTTTATTTCCCTCCATAGATGCTACCTGACCTGCTGAGTTCCTCTGGTGTTTTGTGTGTGTTGCAGTAGATTGAAACCTATTGATAGGGTGTGGCTGGATCTTGAGAAAGCAAGTGGATAAGAGCTCATGATGTTGGGGGAAGTCAGTTTGTAGCCTTGTGAAAAACTGAGTGGGAATAAATCAAAGACACAATTTATTAATGTCATCATAATAAATTAGATTCATTTCCTTTCAGACATTCACAGGAAAATAAAGAAATACAGTAGAATTTATGGAAAACTACATAAACAACCACTGTGCTAAAGAAGACAAATTGTGCACATAACAATAAATAGCAAGAACATGAGTTGTAGGGTTCTTGAAAGTGAGTCTGTAAGTGGTGGAATCAGGTCAGTGTTGAGATGAGCTAAGGTATCCACGCTGGTTCTGGAGCTTGATGGTTGGAGGGTAATAACTGTTCCTGAAGCTGGTGGTGTGGGACTTAAGGCTCCTGTACCTCCTGCCCGATGGTCTGGAGAAGAGAACGTGGTCTGGATGGAGGGATTTCTTGAAAGTGGATGCTGCTTTCTCGTGGCATCTTCACTCAGATGATGGTGTGAGAGTGGAATGACCAGCAAAAGTGGTAGATGCGGGTTTGATTGCAACATTTAAGAAAAGTTTGGATAGGTACATGGATGAGAGGAGTTGCAGGGATATGGTCCAGGACCAAGTAGTTGGGAAGGCATAAAAATGGTTCAGCATGTAGATGGGCTGAAGGGCCAGATTCTGTGCCGTGATACTCTTATGACTCCATACCTGATTAATCTTCAATATTGTGGATAGATGCTCATGTTCTAACAGTGGTGAAGTAGCTCAGTAGGGAGAAATGTCTACTGTATAGAGTTAATTCTAGCTATCAACGTAACCCTGCACCACTAATCAACTGATGTTCTGCAATCACTTTCATTTCCGTTGGCTTTTCTCAATGCTCGCTTGGGTCTGGTCACTCGTGTTAAGCTTCTGTTGTATTATCACTCTGATCCACATCTTTACTGTGTTTCTTTCATGTGGATGTGCACCGTGCTCCAGGTGTGAAGGAGATAGACATTGCGGCCACTCTGGAGCACATACGAGATCAGCGGCCAGGGATGGTCTGCACCAAGGTACAACTTCTGGATTGCTTTATATAACATAGAACAGCACACGCCCTACGACTCATGACCTTATCGAATCCTTCCCTCCTCCTGCATGGCCCTCTATTTTTCTTTCATCCATGCATCTATCTGTAAGGCCATAAGACATAGGAGCAGAATTAGGCCATTCAGCCCATCTAGTAGTTCTGCCATTTCATCATGGCTGATCTTATTTTCTCTCTCAATCCCATTCTCCTGCATACTGATGCACCATCAATAACTCTCTGAGATGTGAGGAGAGATATCGGCTTTTATTGACTGGAAGAAAGAACAAGCAGCAATTGACCACCACACTACATCCTGGAGACTGAGAGGCAGGGCTCAGGCCCCAATCGCCTTTATACCGGGGTTAGTGGGAGAAGCCACAGGAGCAGTCAGCGGGGGGGGGGGGGGGGGGGGGGCGTGTCCAGACAGGTATATGTAGTTCACCACACATACCCCCTGTAACTTTTTGCGCCATGACTAATCAAGAATCTATCAACCTCCACCTTAAATATACCCAATGACTTGACCTCCAGAACCACCTCTGGCAACAAATTCCACAGAATCACCACCCTCTGGCTAAATAAATTCCTCCTCATCTTTATTCTAAATGGTTGTCCCCCAATTCTGAGGCTGTGCCCTCTGGTTCTAGACCTCCTAAATATAGGAAATATCCTCTCCACATCCACTGTCTCTGGGCCTTTCAATATTCGATAGTTTCAAAGAAATCCCACCTCATTCTTGTAGATTCCAGCAAGTACGGACCCAGTGTCATTTAATAACTCTTTCATGCTTGTAATTGTCCCTGTGAATCTCCGCTAAATCCTCTCCAATGCCATCTCATCCTTTCTTAGATAGGTGGCCCAAAACTGCTCACAGTACTTCAACTGAGGCATCAACCATGTTTTATGAAGCCTCGGCATTACTCCTTACTTTTATATTCCAGTCCTCTAGAAAGGAAAGCTAACATGACATTTGCCTTCCTCCCCACCAACTCAACCTGCAAGTAAACCTTTAGGGACTCCTGCACGAGGACTCCCAAATCTCTTTTCTCCCTGCTTAGAAAATATTCTATGTTTTCCTTTTTTCTATCAAAGTGCACCATCATACACTTCTCTATACTGTATTCCATCTACCACTTCTTCCAATTTGTCTAAGTCCTTCAACAGACTCCCTGCTTCCTCAACACTACCTGCCCCTCCATCCATTTTCCTATCATCCACAAACTTGGTCACAACTTTGGTCCATCATCCAAATCATTGGCATATAACATAAAAATAAGCGGTCCCAACACAGACCCCTGTGGAACACCACTAGTCACCAACAGCCAACCAGAAATGACACCCTTTATTTCCACTCTTTGCCTCCTGCCATTCAGCCAATGCTCTATCCATGCCAGTATCTTTCAAGTAATACCATGGGCTCTTTTTCTCATTAAGCAGCCTCCTGTACTGCATCTCCTGCTTGTTATTTCCTCATGTGACAAATAAAACTAAACTTTAGTCTTGAACATAGCTACAGCTACAGAAAAAAGAGCAGTGCAAGGCCCTAACCAGGTAGACTGAGATCACAATTCTAGCTTATCGTACCAGGGGACTGTTCAGTAAGATAAAACAATACCACTGGTATTATCCAAGGTTACATATAAACGGCAAAAAAGGGGGTTGAGAGGGATAATAAATCTTTTTTATATGCTACTTGTTATTTCCTTAAAAATTTCCAACAGTTTTGTCAGGCAAGATTTTCCCTTAAAAAAACCATGATGACTTTGGCCTATTTTATCATGAGCCTTCAAGTGCCCTGAGGTCTCCTCCTTAACGATCAACACCAACACCTTCCCAACCACTGAGGTGAGGCTAACTGGCCTAAAATTTTCTTTCTTCTGCTGCTCTCCCTTCCTGATGAGTGGAGTGACATTTACAATCTTCTAGTCCTCTGAAAACCATGCCAGAATCTAGTGTTTCTTGTAAGATCATTGTTAATACCTCCACAATCTCTTCAGCTTCCTTTCAGAACCCTGGGTGTAGTCCATCTGGTCCAGGTGACTTAACTACCTTCCCAAGCACCTTCTCAATAACAATAGCTGCACTCTCTTCCACCCCCTGACACTCTTGAATTTCTGGCACAGTGCTACTATCTTCCACAGTGATGATTGATGCAAAATAATTATTCAGTTCATCCACCATTTCTTTGTCCCCATTACTACATCTACAGTATCATTTTCCAGTGGTCTGATCTCTACAACTCCTCTTGACAATTCATAAAAAAAAGACTCAAAATTTCTATTATTGAAAAGAAAAAATACCACTAAACTAACCTAAAACAAAAAAATGACCGGGCAGTCCATTTGAGGATATAGTTACAAAAAAAAGGGAAAAAATCCTTCTGGTCAAATCTGAAACTTCACGGAAAACAAAAAAAAGATTACCTAAAAAAAAGTAAAAAAAAAGAAAAATTAAATCATATGAAAAGATTGAATGAAAGGTTAGCAGGTTTGCTCAAACTTAAAAGATGTATCAAACATCCAACTTCTAATTTTCTCCAAGCTTAAACACGACATAATGGAATTTTGCTGTTATGTTGTCTTTGACTTTCCTTGTTAGCAACGGTTGAATCATCTTGACTTTAGAATACTACTGCTTCTTTGGGATGTATCTTCTTTATGGAAGTTAGGAATTTTCTACGAGATTTGTTACCAAATTATCCATTTGCTCATTTACCAAATATGATAGATGCTATCATTATATATAAACGGCTCATGAATTTACGAATGATGTCTAATGATAAGGTTAAACGTGCTTGGGAATTGGAACTTAAGGAGTCACTTTCAGATGATCAATGGAATAAAATCTATCATTTAGTTAACAACTCCTCTATCTGCGCCCGTCACTCAGTTCAAGGTAGTGCACAGGGCACATATGTCAAAAGATAAACTGCCACATATTTTTCTAATATAAATCCCACCCGTGATGTAATGCTGAGGTGGCTACCTTAACTCATATGTTTTGGTCTTGTATGAAGTTAATTTTTGGAGAGATGTTTTTAGAATGTTATTCAAAGTTGTAGGTTTGGACCTACAACCTAACTCACTTACGGCAATCTTTGGGATCACTCCGAAGGAAGCAGGAAATGTTCCTGCTTCCGCTCAACGTATGATAGCTGTTTCAACTTTATTGGCTGGAGAGCTATTTTGTTTTATTGGAAGGATTCTAATCCACCCACTGTTTTTTTTTTGGCTCCTCTTCCCCTTTCAATCAACTTTGACCAGCACCTCTCTCATGCCTCTGTAATTCCCTTTACACCTCTGTAATATTGATACATCTTACTTTAGCATTTCCCTCTCAAATTTCAGGGTGAATTGCTACTTTTTGGAGTCCTGTATTTAACTCCCATCAGGATCTTTTGACCCTTGCATTTTTTTTAAACTCTACCCACAAGGATTCTATATCTTCTGATCCTTTGTCACCGCTTTCTAAGGATTTGATTTCATTTTTACCAGCCCCTCTGCCTACTTGCCTGTCCTTCCAATATCCTTGAATGTTAAGCTCCCAGCTATGATCATCTTTCAGCCATGACTCCGAGATGCCCACAACATCATACCTGCCAATTTCTAACTGCGCTACAAGATCATCTATCTTACCCCATATACTATTGCATTCAATTATAACCAATCTTCAGTCTTGTATTCATTACCCTTTTCGATTTTGTCCTCATCCCATGGAATGCAATTTTGCCCTATCATCTGCCTGTCTCTCCTGACAGTCTCACTATACTGCATCTGTTTGTATCCCAACTGCCCACTCTCGGTCCCATCACTCCGGTTCCCATCCCCTTACCAAATTAGTTTAAACCATCCCCTAGCAAACCTGCCTGTAAGAACATTGGTCTCCCTCAGGTTCAGATGGATTTAAAAGAATTGATTAAAAATTCTATCTGAGGTGCCCCTGACCCTGGCACCTGGGAGGCAACAGACCATAGGGTGTTTCTTTCACCTCCACAGAATCTCGTGTCTACTCCTCTAACTGTGGTACCTCCCATCAGCACTGCAGTCCTCTTCTCCCCTTCTGTTCTGAGCTACAGCAACAGACTCAGTGTCAGAAACCCAGTCGCTGTGATTCCCCCTAGTAGGTCATCCCCACAACAGTATCCAAAGACTTATACTTATTAAGGGGAGCGGCCACAGGAGTACTCTGTACTGGCTGCCCATTTCCTTTCTCTCTCCTATCAATCACCCAGATACCTGCCTCCTGCAATTTAGGGGTGACTACCTTCCTGTAGCTCCTATTTATCACCTCCGAGTTTTCATGTATGAGCTGCGTCACCAAGCTGCAGCTTGGTGCATCTGATACAGATGTGGTTATCCGGGATGCTGGAGGTCTCCCAGAATTTACACAAAGTACACAACACATCCCCGGAGCCATTCTCACTAACTGATGAAGAATGAAAAAGAATCTTACCTCACCCAAGTCTGTTGATGCAAATTCTCCACACTGGTCCATTGTTGTTCCAATGTCCCTACCTTATTTTTATTTGCCCTCACTAACAAATCGCAATATGATTTGGGCCATCAGAAAAAGCCAAAAGCCCGTGAATGTTACTTTTTAAATTACTCGCCCCTTCCTGTGTGGAACCTCCACTGTCGATACGATTAGGCCACTGGATCCAAGAGTCTCCTAAATCTTCCCAATGTATCTGCCTTTATCACCATCCCTGGCAGCATGTTCTACACACCCTCTAAACACCTCTGAAATTCTGTCTATGCTTTCCTCCAATCACCTTAAAATTATGTCCTCTCATGTTAACTATTTCTACTCTGAGAAACTGCCTCTGCAATCCACTCTCATTTTGTACATTTCTGTCATCACCTCTCATTCTCCTTGACTCCAACTAGAGAAGCCTGGACTCGCTCAACCTTTCCCCATACGACATGGTCTCTAATCCAGACAGTATTCTGGTAAATCTTTGCATCCTCCCTGAAGTTTCCACATCCTGCCTATGAGGTGACCAGAACCGAACACAATACTTGTGGTTTGAGCCACAGTAGGTGGATCTGCCCCGTTGGTAAACGTTCAGCGAGGGGAACTAACTGAGCCATTGAATTCAACCCCCACCCACCCCCTCACCTTTAGGAGGTGAAGTCCTGACCATCACCACCAGCTCCACACCTTGATCCAAGCCCACTAACAGCAGATCATGCGGTAACCTGTAGAGAAGCAATTCTTTGCAGCTCCTTTAAAAAAAAGATTAGTCCTACTCTTCTCTTTCCTTAAAATTCTCCAATCTTCTTATTTAAACTGATAGTACTTGAGAAGGATTGAAGAATTGAGGTTGAGAGGGATAATAAATCACCCATTATGGAATTGCAGAGCAGACTCGATGAACTAAATGGCCTAAACCTGCTCTTACATTGTATGGTCTTATAACTATACAGCACATTATAGAACCTTCAGCCCACAATGCTGTGCTGACCTTTTAACTACATGAAGAATCTAGCCCTTCCCTGCCACATAGCCCTCCAGTTTCCCATCATCCGTGTGCCTACCCAAGGGTCTCTTAACTATCCCTAATTATCTGCCTCTAATACCACCCCTGGCAGGCCATTCCACACACCCACCACTCTGTCAAAAACCTGCCTCTGACATCACCCCCCCCCATACTTTCCTCCAATCGCCTTAAAATTATGCTCCCTCAAATTAACCAGTTCAGTCCTGGGGAAAAAGTCTCTGACTATCCACTCAATCTATGCCTCTTATCATCTTGTTCTATCATTGTTTTACTGTGTACTAACCTGATACACTATATAATGATTTGATCTGTATGAACAGTTTGCAAGCTAAGCTTTTCATTGTATCTTGGTACACATGACATTAACAAACCAGTAAAGATTCCTTTATCTAGAGGCTGTATCCTCAGATCCTACACTCTCCTACTAACCCTAAAAACTACTCTCCTAAAAACCCCTCCATGTCCGCTCTATCCAGATCGATACATCAGTAGGTCTTTACCCCCCACCAACCACAGTCCTAGCCATCTTGGATCTAGGCTTTCTGACTATCAAAGCAATTTCACTTTGTTGGTTCAGTTTTACTGTGACTACCTTTAGAGTAGCAACACTCACACAACTTTAAATTCTCCCTACATAACCTCCAGACTTTGAACTGTAATATAGTCAGGGAAAAATAAATTGAAAATGCGGGCACAGAAAATGCTTGACTTTCTAACAAGGCCACACTTTGTTTTTGAAACCAGGACCAGTTCGAGTTCGCCTTGACCGCCGTAGCAGAGGAAGTCAATGCCATCTTAAAGGCACTGCCCCAGTGAACTTGCTGCAACCCCAAACTGCCTGGCCCACAAGCTGCAGCTGCTTTGTCCTCCTCCATCTCCCCAAATCGCCGCCTGTGTGCCACCTTCTGTGTCCTCCCTACCCCTTTTGTGTCCATCAGCAGAAACGCCACCTGTGCAGAGACGTCCGCTTCCCGTGAAGAGTTTGTGTCCTCCCAGCATGTGATGAGCTGAGACTTCATTAAGGGTGCTTCCCACTGGTTGGTGGGTCACTCAACTCCTGGCAGTAGGTTAGACCCTGGCCACTCCCTACTCCTTCCTCCCCCCCCCCCCCCAGTAGAATTTCACAGAATCTATCCCTCTGGAAACCCCAGCTCCTCTCTTGGCCGAAGATAAAACTGTGTGCAAAGCCAGATGAGACAGCACTCCACTCTGGCTGAAGACCCTGTGCACCTGTGAATATCAACATGTTCAGAGGGAAGAGTGAGGCTGAGGATAGCTGGTGACATTATAAATACAAGAGCTTCTGCAGATGCTGGAAATCTTGAACAGACTAGTACCCAGAATCGGAGAGGGAACCTTTAGATGGGCCACTGGAGTTAGGTAAAAATCAGATCGAATTCAACTCATTAGATTTTGAACATTATGCAGATGCTGGAAATCCAGAGATACACACACAAAATGCCAGAGCAACTCAACAACTCAGCTAACATCAATGGAGGGGAATAAACAGTCGATATTTCGGACCGAGACCCTTATTCAGGATTGGAAAGAAAGGCGGCTGAAGCCAGAATAAGAAGGTAGGGTAAGCTGGCAGGTGATAGGTGAGGAGGAAGGTGGGTGGGTGGCTGAAGAATGAAGCTGGGCAGTGATAGGTGGAAGAGGTAAAGGGCTGAAAAAGAAGGGATCTGACTGGAGAGGAAAGTGGATCATGGAAGAAAGGGAAGGAGGAGGGGAACTAGAGGGAAGGGATGGGAAGGGGTGAGAGGGCAACCAAAATAGGGAATGGAAAAAAGAGGGTGGAGGGGGAAAATTACTAAGTTGGAAGGTCACAGCCCAAAATGTCAACTGTTTATTCCTCTCCCTAGATCTTGACTGTCCTGCTGAGTTCCTTCAGCATTATGTGTCTGGCTGGTGACAGTGGTTATGCCAACCACTTGTACATCTCTCCTGCTAGAATGAAAGGATTGAAGCAGACTTTGTACAGAGGGACTTGCATGTAAGATTCAGGCAGTGGAGTATTCCAGTTCCTGCTGCTACCTCAATTCAATCCTGACCTCGGATCCTAACTTGTGGGGTTTATATCATCTCTCTGTGACCATGTGGACTTCCTCCTACTTTCCAAAGGAAGGCACGTGGGTGAATTGGCTCTAAATTGTCTCTGGTTTAGGTTAGAGACAGAAAAAAATTGAAAAGTGGGACTTTGACATAGGGGGCAGAGAGGGAAAGGGTAAACAAATGTGAAAGATAAAGAAAAATGGAGTGAGAAAGAAAGAGGGAGGAGGGTAGCAAGAGGAGAGAGAAAGAGTAAGTTGCAGAGTTGAAGGTAAGTATCTACCGAGGTAAGTGATATCCATGGGATTATCACTTACGGCTGTCATGGGGCCAGAGAGCTGAGTGGCTTCTTTCTGTGTCATTATAGAAACAAAAGATAAAGGCACAAATTGCAAGTGAAACTCGGCAGTCAGCTTCTGTGGAGTGATAAAAAGAGTTAACATTTCATGTCGATGACTTTTGACCAGTTCTAAAGGTCTTCAACCTTCTCTTTCTCTCTCTCTCTCCACAGAAGCTGCCTTACTAGCTGTGCATTTTTAAAACTTTTTTTTGTTCCTAGTGCAAATTTCAAGCAACTTGCAAGTTTTCCAGTGTTTGATGTCTTGAGATGGTGTTATTTTTTTGGGCACTGTGTAGCTGGAATTCCCCAGGTTGGGCAAAAAGACATCATCCTGATCCATCAATGAGTGTGAAATGGTGTCAAGTGTACAATCAGCCCCTCCCTACCAAGCTTTCCATCAGCCAAACTGGATTAAATTGCACCTTACAACTGTTACACGCTTCAACTGATTGATCCGCACACTATTTATTTCCACCATAGTTTTAATAGTTTCAGAACTTGACACCAGTCAGATTGTGAGATGTTTAGCTGTAACACCAACACCAGAGAACATAATTTTTAATCAATTCTTTTAAATATATTAAACACACACTTGAACCTTTGCACTCATAACAAGACCTTTTCGGATTTGTGAGACAGTTCCAGTGGATCCTATGGCGGAGAATTTCTCCTCTCTTTCTCTGTCTACTTTGGTCCATCCCTTGTACAGAACTGCCAACAACAGGCTCCCTCCCCACGACAGTCAGGCTAACGGGACCATGACGCTTCAGTAAAAGACACCAAAGGCAGGCACCACCTATCTGCATCCTCAGCTTTGTACAGGATGAGGGCAGGAGGGTACGAAGGGAATCCCATGCATCTTCCAAAATGGGTGTTGCAACTAACATGCATCCAAGTCAGTTTCAGCACTTGCTGGGTTAAAGTTCAAGCCCATGAGACTGATGTGTTAATCTGTGTGTGTATGGGGGAGAGAAAAATAAAACGTGATATAAATATCCTGCTGCTTTGTGACGTCCCAAGCTTGAGACCAATCTTCTCCAGTGCAGTATCTCATTCCAAAGCTTCAGAGAAAATTTCTAAAAAAAATTTAAATTTAATTTTGTATTTTGATGTGAATAAAGTTGTTTGTGAAGTCTGTGCAAACTGCAGATGAAAGTCTCTCGTGTCCTTCATGGGTCTCTGTTCCTTCTCACGATGAGAATTAAAAGCTCGCTCACAGAGTTAGGCGAGAGAGCTGGTGAATGGGACACAAGGAGGTCCTTTCCAGGTGAACAATCTGTATTTGGAGAAGCAAATTATAAACACAAAAGATTCCACAGATGTTGGATATCAGGAGAAACTCAGCAGATCAGGCAGCATCTACAGAGGAGAATTAAATGGTTAAGACCCCATCAGAAATAGAAGGGGAAATAAGCCAAAATAGGAAAGTGGTGGGGTATGGGGAGGAGTACAATTTAATGGGATAGGTGAGGGGGAAGTAAAAAGCTGGGAGGGATAAGTGGAAGGGGTGAAGGGTTGTAATAGGAGGAATTAGATGAGAGTGGACAATGTTAGGAAAAGAAAGAGCAGGGACAGTGGAGGAAGGTAAAACTCAGGTGCACACAAGGGGTAAAAGGGGAGCCAAATGGGGAATAGATAAAGAGAAGGTGGAGGGGTAGAAATTACCAAATTGGTGGCCACCAGGAAATCCCACCCCTTCTGGACAGAGCAAAGGTACTCAGCAATGCAGTTCCCCAATCTACATGGATGCATGATAGAAAAATGGAGGACTGTGTGGGAGGAAGGGTTAGATTGATCTTAGAGTAGGTTAAACGGCTGGCACAACATCAGGGGCAAAGGGCCTGAACTGTTCTATGTTCTAAGGAGACCAGTGCACTTATGGCAAATTTTCTGACAACAAATTACAATGAGGGCAAACAATTTGCAAAGAGATTATAACTATGTAGAGATATACAGGAAAATCTCAGTAAGACTGAAAGAGTACAGATAAAACTTACAAGGATGACCCCAGGGCTTGAGGACCTGAGTTATAGATACAGGTTGAATAAGTTGAGACTTTATTCCCTAGAGCATACGAGAATGAGAGGAGATTTGATAGAGGTATACAGAATTATGAGGAGTATTTATAGTCATATGAGACAGAGTCAGAGAGAAATCATGGGGTAAATGCAAGCAGGCTTTTCCCATTGAAATTGTGTGAGATGAGAACTGGAGATCATAGGTTAAAGGTGAAATATTTAAGGGGAATCTGAGGGGAACCTCTTCACTCAGAGGGCGGTGAGAGTGTGGAATGAGCTGCCAGCGGAAGTGGTGGGGTGCAGGTTTGATTGTACATTTAAGAGATTTGAAGGGCTATGGTTTAGGCGTGATGGGACTAAGCAGAATAACAGTTCAGCTTGGACTGGATAGGCTGAAGAGCCTGTTTCTGTGCTGTAGTGTTCTACGACTCTAATGGTTCTTCTATCATTGTTCTCAAGCCCCCATGCTCTATATAGAGTAGGACAATTAAACAATGAAGTAGCACCATTGAACAGTAAATCCAACCTTGCCCCAACTCTATCCACTCCTCCCCCCCCCCCAACATCATTACATCAGCTTCCAATGGGAGACAATCCCCTTGATCAGTTAGGGAAGTGGGTCAAGGAGCAGCAAATGGATCTTGTGAGGTGGTGCATTTTGGAAAGTCAAACCAGCAATGGACAAATGAACGGTATGCTCAAGGAATAGAGGAACCTTGAAGTACATGTGCATAGTTCATTGAAAGCAGTATCACAGGTAACATAGTGGCAGAAAAGGCATTTAGCATGCTGGCCTTTTAACAGTCAGGATTCATCAGTATAGGGGTGAGGATATGATGTTGTAACCGTTCAAGATGTTGGCATTTGGAATACTGTGTACAGTTTTGGTCACCCTGTTATAGGAAGGATGTGGTTAAGCTGGAGAAAAGATTTACAATGATGTTGCTAGAAGAAGAGGGCTTGAATTATAGGGTCAGATTAGCCAGGCTAGGTCTTCATTCCTTGAAACACAAGAATGAGGGGCTACCTTAAAAACGAGATTTTGCAGATGCTGGAAATCTTGAGCAACACATACAAAATGCTGGAGGAACTCAGCAGATGAGGGGGAATAAACAATGACCCTTCATTAGTCTTTACTGTTTATTCTCTTCCATAGGTACTGCAGGACTTGCTCAGTTCCTGCAGAATTTTGCAGGTAACCTTGGAGAAGTGTTTAAAATTATGAGAGGCATAGATAAGGTGGATGGTACAGTCTTTTCCCAGGATAGGGGAGTCCAGAACTGAGGAACATAGGTTTCGGGCTAGAGAGGCAAGATTTAAAAGGGAACTGAGGGGCAACTTTTTCATGCAGAGGGTGGTGTTTGGAATGAGCTGTCACAGGGACTGACCGGGTGGGCACCAAGGTCAGCTTGATCTGGTTGGACTGAAGGGCCTGTATCTGTGTTGCATTGTTCTCTAAGGCTGCTGGCAGCACACCTCACCTCCCCCAATGTTCTCTATGCCCAGAGTCCTGCTATTACAGACCTCATCATGGTCAATGGGTATACTGTATTTAAAGCGAAGATTGATAGGTTCTTGATTAGTAATGGTGTTGAAATTACACGGAGAAGGGTGGAGAATGGGGTTGAGAGGGATAATAACTCAGCCATGATGGAGTAGACTCAACTGGCTGAATGGCCTAATTCTGCTATGTTTTATGGTATTACGGGCCAGAGTACTAAACATGGCAGCTTCCTAGTGATAAATCAAATAAAGGTCATGGCGAGACCATAATTAACAGATTTGGAGAATACCTGGACCAAGGAATAAGTGTAAATCAGAAGATGGAAAAATGAAGAACTGACTAAAGCCTCAGGAAGCCACAGGAGAAAACCAATCCAAAGAGGTTAAGGTGGCAGCTACCTACCTGATCTGCACTTCTGAATCAGATCTTTTCATTATCCCTGGATGTAGTTGTTGCTTCAGTTTCAAACTCCACAACACAGGTATACCTCAAGGATGCATGCTTAACCTGCTGCTCTACTCTGTCAACATTCATAACTGTGTGGTGATGCACATTTCAAACTGCATTTATAAATTTGCCAATTATGCAACTGATGTCGGGAGAATCTCAGATGGTGATGATGCAGGAGTGAGACAGATCAGCCTGTTGAATGTCAGTAAGGCCAAGGAATTGATTCCAGACTTCAGAAAGGGAAAGTCCAGGGAACACATCAATCCTCAGAGGGTCAGCAGTGGAAAGAGTGAGCAGCTTCAAGTACCTGAGTGTAAATATTTCAGAGGATCTTTCCTCTGCCCAACATATTAATGTAATAATGAAGAAGGCATTCATTAGGAGTTTGAGGAGGTTTGGTATGTCATCAAACATTAACGAGTTTCTACAGAAGTGGCATGGTGAACATTCCAACTAGCTGTATTGCTGTCTGGTATGGAGGGACTCTGCACAGGGTCAGAAAAAGCTGCAGGAAATAGCACACACAGTCAATTCTATGGGCACTAGCTTCCTTGTCATTAAGGATATCTTAAAAAGGCAATGCCCTAAGAAGGCATTATCCATCATAAAGGACCCCACCATCCAAGACATGCCCTCTTCTTGTTACTACCATCAGATTAGGTACAAGAGCCCAAAGAAGCGTACTCAACGTTTTAGGAATGGCTTCTTCCCCTCCACTAAATTTCTGAACGGTCCATGAACACCAATTCATCCACTTTTTGCATGAATTTATTTATTTTTAATATATTATTTTAATTTATATCAATTTGTATGTACTGCTGCTGCAAAAACAAAATTTCATGACATGTCAGTGATAAACCCAATTCAGATTCTAATTGCATACTTTCCCCAAATGACCCTCTCTCTGTCTCTCTCCTGCTGCAGGATTTCAACCCGATGCACTTTCATTCACAAATGCTGCTCAACCCATTGAGTTTCTCCAGTAGACTGTTTGTTGCTCCAGATTCTAGCATTTGTAGGATCTCATATTTGTCTCTCCCTCTCTCCCCTCCTAAAACCTACCGATTTAGCCAAGCATCCATAAATCTGAGCTAACATCAACTTGAACAATTCTGTCTCAAGGTTTATTTGGTAATTCCTCTTATGAAATGCCAGCAAGCCTTTCAAGTTAAGAATTCAGAATAAGAAACTATCTATTTAAAACAGATGGATTTCTTCCATTAGGAAAGAGTTGTGGAAGTAGAATTATTGATTAAGCTCAAAAGACTGATAATCTGAACAACACTTCCATAGATCCTCAAAGTTGCCATGCAGGTTGAGAGGGTTGTTATGAAGGTATATGGCGTGTTGCCCTTCACTAGTTGGGGGATGGAGCTTAAGAGCCACAAAGTAACGCTGCACCTCTATAAAACCCTGGTTAAACATTTGGAATATTATGTGCAATTCTGGAAGCTTTAAGAGAGGGTTCAGAGGAGATTTACTAGGGTGCTGCCTGGATTAGAGAGTTGTCTTATGGGGATAGGTTGAGTAAGCTCGAGCTCACTCCTTGGAGTGAAGAAGAATGAGAGGAGAAGTGATAGAGGTGTACAAGATGGTAAGAGGCATAGATAGAGTGGACAGCAAAGACTTCTTCTCCAGGGTGGAAACAGCTAATTTGGAGGGGCATAATTTTTAAGCAATTGGAGGAAAGTACAGTGGAGATGTCAGAGGCAAGTTCTTTACATAGAGATTGGTCGATGTGTGCAATGCCCTGCCAGTGGTTGTGGTGGAGGCAGATGCATGAGAGTCATTTAAGAAACTTTTGGATAGGCACATGGATGGTAGAAAAATGGAGGGATATGTGGGAGGGGAGGGTTAAATTAATTGCAGAATAGTCTACACACGCAAAATCATACATTCTTATAAAGGGCAAGAAACGAAAAAAATACAAACACTGACCCATCACACCACACTCCTCCACAAAGCATCAAAAGACAAAAATTCAGAACAGAATATTTCATTAAACAGTAAATAAAGCACATACATAGTGTACTTCAAATTGTCCAATTTTCAAACACACAACGAACTTTATACATTCCAAGTTAAAGTGCTCCTGTATAAAAAGTAGACGGAGAGACAACATTTTAATGAGTGTTACAATACTGATTGGACAGCCATCGCAAGCACCGTATTCCAACTACACCTCGTTTGTGTTAGTTTCCACACTTGTTTTCCAATCCTAGCGAAGGTTTCGGGAGTGAAATCGGACGGCATCAAGCAGTGAAGGAAGAGATAAGTGAGATGGTTACACATACGTACCAATCAGTGCCAATAAACAAGGGATGAATTGAATAAATGTTAATAATATAGGAAATGAAAGCATTACCTGCTGGAAATTAACTGTTGCTAGTCACCCTGAATAAGCCTGGAACTCTGTGTCTAATAAAGAGAGGAAAGAGTGAGAGAGTGGGAGAAGCTGTGGTTTGAAATACAATTCACTAAGCTGTGCATCTGGTGTTTAAGTTCTGCCACCTAAGTTAGGTGCAGTGCAAATTAATAACTTAGCAGAGAGTAACATAGTCTTCACCATGCAAAATGTGAAGATTATAGGGTTGGTAAAGTTCCTCCCATCAACCTCTACCTGAACAGGTTAGATAAAGTAAAACTTGCCCCACATTGTCTCAGGAGGCATGCATAGTAAGGGCTCGATAGAGTCTAAACCTCCCTTTAATCCATCCCACCAACACTCCCAGGGTCAGACAGAGAGTGATACTCCCCCTAAACTGTCCCATCACACACTCCTAGGGTTAGATACACAGTCAACCTTCCTTTACACTGTCCCATCACACACTCCCCAGGTCAGACACAGAGTGATACTCCCTTTACACTGTCCCATCACACACTCCCAGGGTCAGACACAGAGTGATACTCCCTTTACACTGTCCCATCACACACTCCCAGGGTCAGACACAGAGTGAAGCTCCCTCTACACTGTCCCATCACACACTCCCAGGGTCAGACACAGAGTGATACTCCCTTTACACTGTCCCATCACACACTCCCCAGGTCAGACACAGAGTGATACTCCCTTTACACTGTCCCATCACACACTCCCCAGGTCAGACACAGAGTGATACTCCCTTTACACTGTCCCATCACACACTCCCAGGGTCAGACACAGAGTGATACTCCCTTTACACTGTCCTATCACACACTCCTAGGGTTAGATACACAGTCAACCTTCCTTTACACTGTCCCATCACACACTCCCCAGGTCAGACAGAGTGATACTCCTTTTACACTGTGCCATCACACACTCCTAGGGTTGGATATGCAGTCAATATTCCTCTACATTGTCTCATCACAAACTCCTGGTGTCAGACACACAGTGAAGCTTCCTCTATACTGTCCTGTCACACACTCACAAGGAAAGGACAGTATGTGGTGGCAAAGTTATTAGATATATTTAAAGTGGAGATGTTAGGTTCTTGATCAGTGAGGGTGTCAAAGGTTATGGGGTGAAGGCAGGAGAATGGAGTTGAGAGGGATAACAAATCAGCCATGATGAAATGCCAGCGCAGTCATGGCCCAGTTCTGCTCTTATGTCTTATGGTCTTAGATGTCGAGTAAACCTCCCTCGGGGGTGGTGGGGGAAGGGGTGTACCTCTGGTGAAGGGGCTTGTTGTGTCCACTCTGGGGTAGCTCACTCACCTCTGGTCCCCCCGGACACTCAGCTCTCACTTGTGGCTCCAAGTAGTTGTTTGCATGCGACAGCGGCCACACCCCAGTAAAATGCTTCGACAAGCAAGCTAAACCAGGTGAGGGTAGCCAGCAGCCTCATATCCCGATGAGTGAGGGACCTGCCTGCCCCAGCACGCAGTCTACGGTGAGATCAAATGGCCGGGTACTGCTACACTCCGTGGCGAGCGAAAGGCATGACAAGGCACAGAAGACGTCGTGCTCCTCCATTGCAACCAAGGAAGAGCCCAGTTTGTAATGCTTGCTTGTACCACTGGGCCTGGTCTTCTGAGGTCAAGGGAGTGGAAGTGCCCCAGTGCTACAGCTTTTCCAGTTTAAAATCACTGCACAGGTTTCCTGTTGCCATTGTGCATGACAGACAACAAACATAAACCTCCCTCTACACAGATGGTTTTAAGATCAAGGTCCTAGAAATGAGGATCACTTCTAGGACCTTACTCTTAAAATCAACCACACACCAGTTACAGACACAAAGAGCTGAATACGCAAACTCTGAAAAGCCAGGGACGGCATGGTTGCATAACAGTTAGCATAATGCTTTAGAACATCAGCAATCGGGGTTCAATTCCCACCACTGTCTGCAAGGGGTTTATGGAGAGTCATAAAAAACTACAGCATAGAAACAGGCCCTTCTGCCCATCTAATCTATCCAAACCCATCCAAGCTTCTCAATGTTGAATGGAAATCGCATCCAGCACTTCCACTGGCAGCTCACTCTCTCACCACCCTCTGAGTGAAGTAGGTTCACCTCAGGTTCCCTGTAAGCATTTCACCTTTCACCCTTAACCCATGACCTCTAGTTGTAGATTCACCCAGCTTCAGTGGAAAAAGCCTGCTTGCATTTACCCCTTCTATACCCTTCATAATTCTGCATACTTCTAACATCTCCCCTCAAACATCAATATTCTAAGCACTGAAATTCTAACCTATATTCCTCAGGTCTCCACTCCCACCAGCATCCTTGTTAAAAAGACTGAAGGAGTACAGAGAAAACGTACATCTTTCCGGTAGGTAGGTGCCCAAAACTACACACAATACTCCAAATTAGGTCTCACCAATATCTTGTACAACTTCAAGATAACATCCCAACTCCTTTGCTCAATACATTGATTTATGAAGGTCAATGTACCTCATGTTTCTCACACTAGTCTGCAATCTCTGTACAAATTTGTTCCATAAATTCCACGGACTGTTAGGTGATTGAAAACATAGCCTCATTAATGTAGTCATACCTTTCTTAGCCCCCAGTTCCTTCCATAAAGCCTCACTAGATGAGTTCTCCAGTCTGCCCTGACGAAGAACTGCAGTGACAATTTCCTTGAGTGGCAATGTCACCCCTACTGCTCTATCAACAGAACGCTGGAATATTGAGCTGCCAGTCTTGTCCCTCCCGTAACCAAGTCTCAATAATGGTCATAATATAATAATTCCATGTGTTGATCCATGCCCTGAGCTCATCTGCAATACTTGTTGCACTGAAATATATGTAGCTCAGAACATTAGACCCACCATGCTCAACCTTTTGCTTCAGTTTTGAGGTATTAACATCTGTCTCCACAAGCACTCTACTATCTGTTCTAGCACTCCGGTTGCCATCCCACTGCTACTCTAGATTAAACACCCCTGTGCAGTACTAGCAAACCTTCCCAGTAGGATATCAGTCCCCCTCCAGTTTAGGTGCAAATAGTCTCTTCTGTACAGGCCCCAACTTCCCTGGAAGACAGCCCAAAGATCCAAAAATCTGACACCCTCCCTCCTATACCAATTCCTTATCTACATGTGTAACTACGATCTTCCAGTTTCTGGCCTTACTAGCATGCAGCATGGGTAGTAATCCTGAGATCACAACCCTGGAAGTCTTGTCCTTTAACTTAGAACCTAACTCCATGAATTCTCTTTGCAGAATCTTGTCCCTCTACCTACCACGCTCACGCTCCCACTTAAGAATGCTGAGGATTCGATCCGAGATGTCCCACACCCTGGCACCTGAGATGCAACATACCCATCTGGGAATCGTCCTCATCCATAAACCTCTTTTCTGTTCCCCTAACTAATGAAAACCCTGTCACCACAGCTCGCCTCTTCTTCCCACTTCCCTTCTGAGCCACAGAGACCTGACCGCTGTGGCTTTCATCTGTTAGGTCATTCCCTCAGCCAACATGGTAGGTATACCTGTCGTTGACAAGGGGATGGCCATGTGGCACATTGCAATGGCTGTTTAACCCCTTTCGCCCCCCTGAGTGTCACCTAGTTTCCTGTGTTCTGCACCTACCTCTCTATATGTCCAATCTATCACCCTCTCTGCCTCCCGAATGATCCAGAGGTCATCCATTTCCAGCTTCAATTCCTTAACATGGAGCATTAGAAGCTGCAGCTGGATGCATTTCCTGCAGGTGAAGTTGTCAGGAACACCAGAGGTCCCCGTCTTCAATATTCTACAAGAGGAGCATTCAACTATCCTGCTTGGCATCCCTACTGCTCGAACAGTACAATTATAAAGTAGGAAACAATAAATAAACTGAAAAAAAATCTACAACTTTTCACCTCCCCTCACTGAAGCCTCAAAGAGCTAAAGCCTCAAAAGATTGTAAGTTCTCCCCATGAATGTGCGGGCTTCCTATGTGTGCTCCCATATCAGAAAGATATACGGGTTAGGGTCAGAAAACTGTGGGTACTCTACATTAGCATTGGAAGCGTGGCAACATTTGCAGGCTGCCCCCCCCCCCCACACACACATCTTTGGACTGGGTTTGCTGTGGACACAAATGATGCATTTCACCGTACTGTATATTTCCAAGTTTTGATGTGCATGTGACAAATAAAGTTAATCTTTTATCTTTGGCTTAAAAAAAAAATCCTGCAACAACTCAGTCAAAACTTCTCTTGGGATTTTAGTTTAGATTAACACTCAAGATCCAAGATTCATCATTTACTGTCACTCTTCAGTACGCAAGTGCAAGGGAGCACAAAATTAGTGTTTCTCTGGATCCGATGCAGCATTAAAAAATAGAATAAGCATGAATACAATAAATATTAATATACAAGATTAGCTATTTATACCTATTGTTTTTATTTTGTTCTTTATGCTGCATTGCATCCAGAGTAACAATCATTTTAGTCCTTCATTATTTTTGTGAACTGAAGAATGACAATAAACTATCTAGATTCTAGAATCTTTAATCTTGAGAGTGTTAATGTAGATTAACAAAATCCTGGGGGGGGGGGGGCAGGTTGATAAGCAGCAAAGGCCTATTCACATTATAGATCAATTTTTCTGTGTCCATATAAGCAAGGCTTTGGCAGTCTGGGTGTTGGGCAGGGGAAGGGGACACAGGGCAAATACTCAGCTAATGAGACACCTCCAATGGCTCTTTTTCTTCTCTGCCTCCTCCTCGGTAGAGGAGTGCGGTGCCTCAGCCAATGCCCCTGCATCCCTGGCATGTTCTGCCTGGCTTGCACCCCCAGGACTGGCATTATCATCTCTGCCCCCCGACATTTTCCTGGTCTCATGGGCCTGGCGGAGTCTTCTTCCCCTCCCTCTGCTCCCACCTGCTCCTCGCCCCTGGGCTTCCATCTCAGACAGGCTGTAGGCCATCGCCAGCTGGAGGGCCTCGTCTTCCTCATCGTCATCATCCGCAAAACCATAGGCAAGGCGTGGGTCCATGGAGTCCTGGACGCGATCCCTTCGTGAAGGCTCGCCCTGAAGTTGCTGCTGTTCCCGCCGGCTCAGCTCCAGAGCAAGAGCCATCTGGTCTTCCACACCTCAAAGTCAAAAGAAAACTTATTAAAGCTCATGCACTCAGAGGCCACTTTATCAGGTGCACCTGTACACCTGCCCGTTAATACAAATATCTAATCAGCCAGTCATGTGGCAGCAACTCAATGCAGAAAGGTATGCAGACATGGTCAAGAGGTTCAATTGTTGTTCCGATCAAACATCAGAATGGGGAAGAAATATGATCCAAGTGACTTTGATCATGGAATGAGTGTTGGCGCCAGAGTGGGTGGTGTGAGTATCGCAGAAATTGCTGATATTTTGGGATTATCATGCACAGCAGTCTCTTATCACAGGGGTTCCCAACCTTCTTTATGCTGTGGACTCCTACCATTAACTGATGGTCCATGGACCGCAGGTTGGGACAATTCTGCTCTGGGGTTTACAGAGAAAGGTGCAAAAACAAACAAAATCTAGTGAGCGCCAAGTGAAACAGTGTTACTCTAGGGCCAAGGTGCAAAACACAATACCAACAGTCACACACAGCACAAGGCACAGGTAGAGCAGATAAGACAGCAGTAAAATAGAGCCACACACAAAAAAAATCCAAATCCCTGAGTCCATGAATGTTGCAATTATCTGCAGATGAAAACAATCCAGTTTGCTTCCACCGGGTGAATACTGCATGGTGGCACTTGCACCACCCTGGCTGCCACACCACGCGCCTCCAACGCCTCTCCCCGCCTGGTTGACAAAAGCGACACCATGGCTCAAGGCCACACAGCTCCCCTGTCGCTGGTCTTCCCGATTAACCAGTGAACCAGTCTCGCAGCAGTGATGTCCAAGAGGGTCTTGCGATCACAAGAAACGTGACCAAGACAATCTCTCACTGCTAGACTGCACACCACATCCACACACAGACTCAGACACATCTCTGTTGCAGGCAGCAGCAGGACCCGCACCAAGACCAGCTCCTTCAGTTTTTGCACCAATGAGCAACTTGCTGATCGGGCAGACCTGCAGTACTTTAAGCTCCTAATGTCCAGCAGGGTCTTGCGATTGTAAAAAATATGATTAGAAAAAGACAATAACATCTTTGGTTGGCCCACAGAAGCCTCTGCGCTGAGTGAGTCTTACTGGAATTAAAGTAGCCACTGAGTGTGTATGTTACATAGAACATTAAAGCACAGTACGAGCCTTTCATCTCACACTGTTGGACTGTGTAAGTTAATGAGGCTGTTTAGAAGGTGTGTTGGCCATTAGTCAGGGATTGAGTTCAAGAGCCATGATGTAATGTTACAGCTCTACAAAACCGTTATTGCACCATTCTTGGCATATTGTGTTGTGTTCTGGTCACCTCATTATAGGAAGGATGTGGAAGCTTTTGACAAGACGAAGAGGAGATTCATCAGGTTCTTGACCTGAAACGTCGACTGTTTATTTTTTTCTATCGATGCTGCCTGGCTTGCTGAGTTCCTTCAGCGTTTTGTGCATATTACTTTGATTTCCAGCATCTGCAGATTTTCTCCTGTTTACCAGGATGCTGCCTGGACTATTCATTTTCTTGCAGGCATTTACAAGGTAATTGGAGGAATACGATAGAATTTACCAGAAAATTATAGAAAATAGAACATCACAGCACACTACGAGCACTTTGTCCATGGTGTTCCTCCTACATGGCTCTCTACTTCTCTATCATCCTTGTGCCCATCTAAGAGTTTCTTAAATGTTCCTAATGTATCTTCCTCTACCACCTCTTCTGGTAGGACATTCCACACACCCAAGTCTTGCTGTGTAGAAAACATATCTCTCACATCTCCACCCCAATACTTTCTTCCAATCACCCTAAAATGATGCCTCCTTGTATCAGACATTTCCACCCTGGGAAGAAGTCTCTGGCTATCCACTCAATCTATGCCTCTCATAATCTTATACACCTCTATCAGAATCCCCTCTCATACTCTTTCTCTCCTGATAGGAAAGCCCCATCTTGCTCAACACACAAGATAAGATCCCTAATCCAGGCAACATCCTGGTAGATCTCCTCTACAACCTCTCTAAAACTTCCACATAAGAACATAACAAATAGGAGCAAGAGTAGGCCATCCGGCCCATCGAGCCTGCCCCATCATTCATTATGGCTGATCTGTCCATAAACTCAGCTCCATCTACTTACCTTTTCCCCATAACCCTTAATTCCTCTACTATGTAAAAATCTATCCAACTGTTTCTTAAATATATTTAGTGAAGAAGCCTCAACAGCTTCCCTAGGCAGAGAATTCCACAGATGCACCACTCTCAGGGAAAAACAATTCCTCATTCCATCCTAAATCTTCTCCCTGAATCCTGAGGCAATGTCCCCTAGTTCTAGTCTCACCTACCAGAGGAAACAACTTCCCTACTATCTTAACCATCCTGTAATGAAGGAACCAGAACTGAGTCAATATTCCAAGTGTAATCTAATCAAGGTTTTATAGAGCTACACCATTCTTGAACTCAATCTCCCAACTAATGAAGGCCAGCACACCATACATTTCTTAGCAACCCCGTCAACTTATGTGGCAATTTTGAGGGTTTATGGATGTGAACCCCAAGATCCCTCTATTTGTCTATACTGGTAAGAACTCTGCCATAAAACTTGTATTCTGCCTTCAAATTTGACCATCCAAAGTGCATCACTTCACACTTTTCTGCCACTTCTCAGCTCAGCTCTGCATCCTATAAGTGTCCCGTTGTAACCTATGACAACCTTCTACACTATCCATAACTCCATCAACTTTCATGTCATCTGCAAACTTACCCACTCTCCTCATCCAAGTTACTTATAAAAGTCGCAAGCCATTCACAGAAAAATGTCGATCAACAAAGACTGACAGATAACCAATGTACAAAAGACAATGTATTGTGCAAATAAAAATGTAACACTGAGAAGATGAGTTACAGTGTCAGGAAGTTGTAGATTCACTTCAGAGTTGTGATGAGTGAAGTTATCCACACAAACCTGGACAGGGCAGACCAATGAAGAACAACAGCGTCTGCTAGCCAGATCCCACTCTGCACCATGCTCCCAAGTCTCAGCCTCAAGATGTCCCACCCCTGGATCTAACCGTCCACCCACACCTTTCAAGGTAGACAACCTTCACAGCAACCCTTTCTGCATCAGAAGTCCTGCCCACAAGATGGGATAAAGACCCACCACATTGCAAAAATCCTGCATATTTACCAATCAACCCACTGAGAAACTACAGCACAGGAACAGGCTCTCTGGCCCTTCATGTCTGTGTCGAATAGAATAGTCCTAGATAGAGTGAACATGGAGAGGATGTTTCCAATACTAGGAGAGTCTAGGAATACAAGACACAGCCTCACAATAGAAGGAAGTCCCTTAAGAACAGAGATGAGGAAGTATTTCTTTAGCCAGAGAGTGATGAATCTATGGAATTCATTGCCACCAATGGCTGTGGAGGCCAAGTCATTGGGCAGGGTGAAAAGCTGTGACCCTGCTGAACCTCACATCACAGCGCTGAGCGGTATTGCACCCATATCGTACTGTCACAGTACTTTATATTTGTGTGCTGTAGTACTTACTTTTTATTCTCAGTTATTCTGTAAATAACACTATTCTTTGCATTTCTGGTTAGATGCTAACTGCATTTCAACTGCTTTGTATCTGTACTCGGCACAATGACAATAAAGTTGAATCTAATCTAATCTAATATTTAAAGCAGAGGTTGATAGGTTCTTATTCAGTAAGGGGGTCAAAGGAAACAGGAAGAAGGCAAGAGAATGGTGTTGAGAGGAAAAATAAATCAGCTATGATTGAAAGGCAAAGCAGACTTGATGGGCAGAATGGCTTAATTCTACTCCTGTGTTTTATAGTCTTATATGTTAAAAGGTCAATATAACATTGTGGCCCAAAGGTCCTGTACCATGTTGTAATGTTCTATGTTCTAAATAGTTTCTGTGTGTACATGATCTACTGTATGTTCCTCCATGGGTCCACCTAACAGTCTGTTAAACGCCACTATCGTAACTGAGTCTACCACCACCACTCTTGGCAGCCTGTTCCAGGCACCCACCACTCTAGGGGTGAAAAAATGTCTGGTACATCACCTTTCTACTTTCGATGTGGAAGCTTTAAGGAGGGTGCAGAGGAGATTTACCAGGATGTTGCCTGGATTACAGACAGTGTTCTATGAGGATAGGTTGAATGAGCTAGGACTTTTCTCTTTGGAGCAAAGGATGAGAGGTGACTTGCTGTACAAGATAAGAGGCATAGTTAGAGAGTGGACAGCAAGAGACGTTTTCCCCAGGGTGGAAATGGCTAATACAATTTTAAAGTGACTGGAAAAAAATATAGAGGAGAGGTCAGAGCTAAGCTATTTTGTACAGAGAGTAGGGAGTGTGGAGCATGCTACCATGGGTGTTAGTAGAGGCAGATACATTAGGGTCATTTAAAACTCTTAGGTAAGCAGATAAATGATAGAGAAATGAAGGGCTATTTGAGAGGGAAGAGGTAGATTGATCTTGAAGTAGTTTAAAAGGCTGGCACAACACCGCAGGCCGAATGACCTATGCTGCATTGTGTGTTTTACGTTCTAACCTAACCCCCTGTGTTAGCTACACAGTGACAATGGGTGTTGGGGAGGTGACATTATTAATCAGCAAGTTAGTTAGGTACCACACTGGAGTCACTAAGAAGACACCAGAAGCAAAGTGGAGGTACAAGAGCCTGAAACTCCCACTCAACAACTTAGGAACAGCTTCTTTCCCTCCACCATCATATTTCTGAACAGTCTGTGAACCAATGAACACTACCTTGTTATGTTTCTCTCTATTTATTAATTTTCATAAACAATTTCAAGACATAGATCAGTGATAATAAATCGGATTCTGATTCTAAACTAGTAAATTTGTTTATTGTCAAACATACCAAAGTCTGTCTTACACAATATCCATACAAAGTAATTCAGTAGAAGGACAGGTGATCCTTATATCCTCAGAAGGATCAGAAGTGGAGAGAATGAGCAATTTCAAGTTCCTGGATGACAATATCTCAGGAGGACCTAAACTGGATGCAACAGATCAATGGAGCTATAAAGAAGGCAAGACAGCAGCTATATTTCACCAGGAGCTTGAGGAGATTTGGTTTATTAACTATAACACTCAAACTTCTGCAAATGTACAGTGGAGAGCATTCTGACTGGCTGCATTGGTGGGGGTTCCTGCACAAAATCTGAATAACTTGCAGAAACTTGTGAAATTAGTCAGCTCTATCATAGGTACCAGCCTCTGTAGTATCCATGACATCTTCAAGAAGCAATGCCTTAGGAAGGCTGTGTCCATCATTAAGGATCCCCACCACCCAGGACATGCCCTCTTCACACTGTTACTGTCAGGAAGGAGGTACAGAATCCTGAAGGCTTCAGTGATTCATGAACAGCTTTTTCCCCTCTGTCATCTGATTTCTAAATAGACATTGGACCCACAAACACTACATCATTACTTTTTATTTCTGTTATTTTGCATTACTTATTTTAACTTAATACTTAATGTAATTTTTTTCTCTATATTTACCATGTATTTCATTGTACTGCCGCCATAAAGTTAACAAATTTCACGAAATATGCCAGTGATATTAAATCTGATTCTGATGTTCACTCCTCAACACCAAGAGACAAACAGCGAGCAGGAAGGAACTTGTTAGAAACTCATCCCACTGCTCAAGTTGAAATTGAATGGTTTTGAAAGGGGAGCAGTGTGTTAGTCAACAACTTGAGATTGTTGGATGCTTTAATAGCACACAAAAGCAGGGTCAAAGAGGAAGGTTTTAAAATGCCTTTACAGCAGAGAGGAACAGAGGGAGTTCCAGAGCTCAGGGAAATGTACCAGAGGTAAAGATCAAGCTTGGAGAATCCCTCAAAAAGCAGAATCACTGTCAATGATTACCCTTCAGTCGATCAGAGAAGCCATCTAAGTTGTGTAATAATTTCTATTCACATGACCAAGAACATCACGAACAAGTGATAGGTAAAGATAGGTTGAGCAAGGTTAGGGCTTTCCCAGGGTGGAAATGGTGAATTTGAGGAGCCATAATTTTATGGTATTTGGAGGACAGTACAGGAGTAGTAGAGGCATTGGTGTGCTTTCTTGGCCATGTTGGGCCAGACTAGGATAATGGTGATGCTCATATCTAAAAGTTCTCAACCTTACACCACTGATGTAACCCAGGAAGACATGCACTGTCCCCTTTTCTGTAGTTCTTTTCTGGTACTTTACAGCACCAAACATTAGCAGCCACTTATCAGCCCACACCTGTGGGTTGCTGTACATCTTGATGCAGACAGACATAGACCGCTTCTTGCACTGAGGAGTTAGGTAAGAACTGATCATTGTGCAACCATCCACATGAGGATCAATATTTCCATTTTTGACCTCATGAAGTTCAGGAAGGTCACTGATGAATCTGCTGAAGCCATATAAGCCTAAGTCACTGTTCTGAGGAACTCCTGCAGTAATGTTGTGAGGCTGGGATGACTGATTTCCAGAACTTTGAGCGGTGGCAAATCGGAGATCAGAAGCCTGAGAAGACAACCCATTAAGCAGGAAAAGGCAGCGACTCTCAGCAGTTTGCTGCTTTGAGCTGCAACAATCCGCATATTGGATTGATTGGCAAGAACAAATTTAAGCGGAGTGGCCATCATTGGAATGGTCAGAGTTAGAGCGGAGATCTTTTAGGCTGTAGCTCTTCGAGGATACAGCAAGAAGAGGCTTCAGTGAGAGAATGCAAAAAAGCTGTAGGTAGCATTCTCTCCACCCCCACCCCAGTTTATTGTTTGTTCTTCTTCAGTTAGAACAGTAGAGATGCCAGCAGGGATAGAGGAATGCTCCTCTTGCAGGACGTGGGAGGGCAGGGAGACCTCCTGTGTTCCTGATGACTACACCTGTGTAAGTGCATCCAGCAGCAGCTTCCAACACTACACTTTAAGGAGTTGAAGCAGGAACAGGATGAACTCTGGATCATGTGGCAGGCTGAGTGGGTGATAGATAGGACATAGAGAGGTAGCTACAGCCTAGATGCAGGACACAGGAAACTGGGTGACAGTCAGGAAGGGAAAAGGGTTAAACAGCCAGCGGAGAGTACCCCTGAGGCCATCCCCCTCAACAATACCACTTGGATACTTTTGGGAGGGTTAACATAGCAGAGGAAAGTCATAGTGGTCAGGTCTCTGGCACAGAATCTGGCTCTGTGACTCAGAAGGGAATGGGGAGAAGAGGTGAGCTGTTGTGATAAAGGATTAATTAGTTAGAGGAACAGAAACAAGGTTGAAGATAAGATTCCCAGATGTTATGTTCCTCCAAGGTGCCCAGGTCTGGGATATCTCGGATCAAGTCCTCAGCTTTCTTGAGTGGGAGGGTGAATAGCCAGCAGTTGTGGTCCATGTAGGTACCACTGACATGGGTAGGATGAGTGATGAGGTTTCTGAATAGGGAATTAGTTGCTAAGTTAAAGGGCAGGACCTTCTGGGTTGTGATCTCAGGATTGTTACCTGTGCCACCTGCTAGTAAGGCCAGAAATAGGAAGATTATACAGTTTAATGTGTGACTAAGGAGTTGGCATAGGAGGGAGGGCATAATAATTTTGGATCATTGGGCTCTCTTCCAGGGAAGGTATAGAAAACTGGAGGGGGGTTAATATTCTAACAGGAAGGTTTGCTAATGCTGCACGTGGAGTTTAAACTAGAGTTGCGGGGTATGGGAACCAGAGTGCCAAAACAGTTAGTGGAGAGGTTGTGGAGACATACATTGGTAAAACCTCAAATTCAGGAATCAAAAGATTGAGCATGGTGTAACTAGTGTCCTGAGCTGCACATATTTCAATGCAAGAAGAATCATAGGAAAGGCAGATGAGATCAGGGCATGGATCACCAGCTGGAATTATGATACTGCGCCACTAGTGAGAGGGTTGCAGGAGGGGCAGGTCCAGTAGCTCAATATTCTGGGGTTTTATTGTTCTAGAAGTGACTGAGAGGGAGGAATTAGAGGAGGAGGGGTGGCATTACTAGTCAAGGTAACTATCACAGCAGTGTTCAGTCAGAACAGACTACAGAATTCATCTAGTGAGGCATTATGGGTGGAACTGAGAAAAAATAAAAGTGTGACTATGTTAACGGGCCACCCAACAGTCTGTGGGATTTAGAGGAACAAATTTGTGGAGAGATCACAGACTGTTGGAAGAAACACAAGGTTGTGATAGGAGATTTTTATTGACTGGGTCTCCTGTACTCAGGAAAGTTCCTTTAATCAGTATGTAGAAATCCCAGCAAGAGAGTGGGCAACAATTGATTGCTATTAAGTGACAGAGCAGGTGACAGAAGTTTGTGCAACTGGACACTTTGCATCTAGTGATCACAATGCCATTAGTTTCAAAGTAAATATGCAAAATTACAAGGTCTGTTCCACCTGTTGAGGTTCGAAACTGGAGAAGGGGTAATTTTGATGGCATCAGAAAGTATCTGGCAAGTGTGTATTGGAACAAGCTGCTTTCTGGCAAAGGTGTTCTTGTTAAGTGAGAGGCTTTGAAATGCAAAATTTTGAGAGTGAAAAGCTTATATTCTGTCAGAATAAAAAGTAAAGATAACAGATGCAGGGAACTTTGGTTTTCAAAAGACATTGAGACCCTAGTTAGAGAAAAAAAAGAGATGAGATGAATAACAGGTATAGGCAGGTAGGAACAAATGAGGTGCTTATGGAGTGCAAGAAATGCAGGAGAACATTTAAAAGAAAAAATAAGGAGGGCTAAGAGGCATGAGGTTGCCCGAGCAGACAAGCAGAAGGATAATTCTAAGGTATTCTACAGATAAGTTCAGTGCAAAAGCATTCCAAGGGACAAAATTGGTCTTCTGGAAGACCAGAATGGTATTTCATGTGTAGAACCAAAGGAGATGGGGGGAGATCTTAAGTGAATTTTTTGCATCTGCACTTACTCAAGAGACAGACACTGAATTTATAGGATTGGAGGATAGTCAATACTGCTCTGCTGCTTAAGAAAGCCTCTAAAAATAAACCAAGAAATTATTGGCCAGCAAGCCTGTCATCAGTAGCGGGAAAGTTATTGGAAGGTATTCTCTGGGACCAGATATATAACTATTTGGATAGACACAGACTGAAATAGTCAACATGGCTTCCTGACTGGTGGTCATGCTTAAACAATCTTAAGAGTTTTTTGAGGAAGTTACCAGGAAAGTGATGAAGGCAAGGCAGTGGATATTCACTACATGGGCTTCAGCAAGGAATTTGTCAAGGTCCCGCATTGGTCAAGAGGTTTCAGTCGCTTGGCATTCAAAATGAGGTAGTAAATTGGATTAAACATTGATTTTGTGGGTGAAGCCAGAGGGTTGTGGTAGATGGTTGCCTCTGACAGGAGGCCTGTGACTAGTGATATCATGCAGAGATCAGTGCTGGGTCTGTTGTTGTTTGTTATCTCTATCAACCAACTGGATGATAATGTGGTTAACTGCATCAGCAAATCTGCAGGTGACACCAGGATTAGGGATGCAGAGGACAGCAAGGAAGAAGCTTGCAAAGTGATCTGGATCAATGGAAAAATCGTACATATATTATTTCTACTTTATATAGGCTGTGTATTTTTATAGGTTATTTGGTAGCTTCATAGCTTAAAGGTTACTGGAAAGAGAGCTTCTGCCGGAAGTGATTTTCAAAATTGCCGGCACAACGACAATGTACCTTACAGTAAGAGTTAAAACTCCACTTTAAAACAAAGCTGTGTCATGAAACCAAACATGCAGCATAACGGAGTAACAGACAACTTAAACAACGTCCCAACAAAAACTCCTGTGTCACAGCAGGCTTTCCCCATTTTATATCTGTTGGACCAGGCCATCACATGACCTCACATGGCGGGAAAATACATCATGCCACCATCACAAGACCATTTGTAGAGGTATACAAATTTATGAGGGGTATTGACAGGGTAAATACAAGCAGGCTTTTCCACTGAAGGATCAAAATCAGGTTCATCATCAACGGCATGTGATGTGAAATTTGTTAACTTAGCAACAGCAGTTCAATGCAATACATAATATAGAAGAGGAAACATAAACAAAAATAAAAATAATATATAAGCAAATCACTTACAGTACAGGTGTCCCCCATTTTTCAAACATTCGCTTTACATCAACTTGCTGTTACAAAAGACCTACAATTAGTTACCTGTTTTCGCTAACAGAAGGTGTGACAAAAAAAGGCAGCGTGCGCCGAGCAGCCGAGCTCCTCCCCCGGAACTGCATTCTAACCGGCATTGCTTAAACACGTGCCTGTGAGCATTGTGCTTTATGTCGATTTATTTTGTGCATCTGTTAGCAAGATGAATTCTAAGGTATCAGAAAAGCCTAAAAGAGAGCGTAAGGGTGTTACACTTAGCATAAAACTAGACACAATTAAGCGTTTTGATCATGGTGAACAAAGTAAGGACATAGTGAGTTTGGCTAAGGGTTTGTGGAAGTTGACGAAGATGATGTTGATGAGGTTTTGGCATCCCATGACCAAGAACTGACAGATGAAGAACTAATGAAGAGGATGATGAAGAGGAAAGGATAACAACTGAAGCTGAACGCAGTAGCAAACGTGAAGATGTCCAGGAACTGAACGGGAAGCAATTGCATGAGATTTTCACTGCGATTGACAACGCTGCAATGATTGCAGAAAAGCATGACTTTAATTTTGAAAGGGTACGTAGGCTTAGGGCAAATTTGCAGGATGGTTTGAGTGCTTACAAAGAACTGTATGATAGAAAAATGCGAGAGGCTAAGCAGTCAAGCATACTGTCGTTTTTCAAGCCTTCCACATCAGCCACAGCAGACGACGAAACTCGACCTTCGACACTGAGGCAGGCAGACATAGAAGAAGGTGACCTGCCTGCCCTGATGGAATCAGACGACGTTGAGATGACACCCCAGTCTCCTCTACCTCCCACTATCCCAACCTCCGACGACTCAGCCTAACACACCACCATCAGTGTGCTTGTTCTCTTCTTGATTCCAGTAAGTGAAACTACACTGTACGTACATTATTTCTACAAAGTACTTTATATAGGCTGTGTATTTTTATGTGTTATTTGGTAGCTTCATAGCTTAAAGGTTACTGGAAAGAGAGCTTCTGCCAGGAGCGCTTGCGTCGTGTGTTTCCGCCGGGAGTGTTACTGAGAGCACTTGCGTGAGATTTTCGCTGCGGTGGACAGTGCTCCATTAATTGCAGAAAAGTATTCCTACATTATATAGGCTGTGTATTTATCAGATCATTCCTGCTTTTACTACATGTTACTGTTATTTTAGGTTTTATGTGTTATTTGGCATGATTTGGTAGGTTATTTTTTGGGTCTGCGAACGCTCACAAATTTTTCCCATATAAATGAATGGTAATTGCTTCTTCACTTTACAACATTCCGGCTTACGAACCGTTTTATAGGAACGCTCTACCTTCGAATAGCCGGGGAAACCTGTATACGTATATTGAATAGATTAAAAAAACGTGCAAGAAACAGGAAACCTGTAGAGGTAGTGTCCAGGAATTGGATAGCAGAAGGAAAGAAGCTGTTCCTGAATCACTGAGTGTGTGCCTTCAGGCTTCTGTACCTCCTACCTGATGGTAACACTGAGAAAAAGGCCTGCCGTAGGTGCTGGAGATCCTTAATAATGGACGCTGCCTTTCTGAGACGCCACTCACTGAAGGTGTCCTGGGTACTTTGTAAGGTAGTACCCAAGATGGAGCTGACTAGATTTACAACCCTCTGTAGCTTCTTCTGGTCCTGTGCAGTAGCCCCCCCCCCCCCCCCGCCATACCAGACAGTGATGGTATTTGAGTTATGCCTAGCCACACAGTCACGTACATATAGAGAGTAGGGCAGTGAGCCAAGCACATACCCCTGAGTGTTGATAGTCTGCGAGGAGGATATGTTATCACCAACCTTCATAGATTGTGGTCTTCTGGTTAGGAAGTTGAGGATCCAATTGCAGAGGGAGGTACAGAGGCCCAGGTTCTGCAACTTCTCAATCAGGATTGTGGGAATGATGGTATTAGATGCTGAGCTATAGTCGATGAATGGCATCCTGACATAGGTGTTTGTGTTGTCCAGGTGGTCTAAAGCTGTGTGGAGAACCATTGAGATTACATCTGCCATTGACCTATTGTGGCAATAGACAAATTGCAATGGGTCCAGGTCCTTGCTGAGACAGGAGTTCAGTCTAGTCATGACCAACCTCTCAAAGCATTTCATCACTGTCGATGTGGGTGCTAACGGGCAATAGTCATTAAGGCAGCCCACATTATTCTTCTTTGACACTGGTATAATTGTTGCCTTTTTGAAGCAATGGGAACTTCCGCCAATAGCAGTGAGAGGTTGAAAATGTCCTTGAATACTTCTGCTAGTTAGTTGGCACAGGTTTTCAGAGCCTTACCAGGTACTCCATCTGGACCTTCCACCTTGCGAGGGTTCACTCTCTTTAAAGACAGCCTAACATCGGCCTCTGAGACGGAGATCACAGGGTCATCAGGTGCAGCAGGGATCTTCACAGCTGCAGTTGTGCTCTCCCTTTCAAAGCGGTAGTGAAGCATCGCTGCCATTCATGCTTTTGGGAGGTACTACAACCAGAGATCATGGGTTAAGGTTGAAAGGTGAAAGGTTTAAGGGGAATATGAAAGGAATGCTCTTCAATCAAAGGATCATGAGAGTGTGGAATGAACTGCCAGGACAAGTGGTGTATGTGAGCTTGATTTCAACATTTAAGAGAAGTTTGTGTAGGTACATGGATGTTAAGGTCCCAGTGCAGGTCAATGGGACTAGGCAGTTTTAAATGGTCTGGCACAGAATAGATGGGCTGAAAGGTATGTTTATGCGCTGTACTTTTCTATGGCTCAATGACCCACAACACGTAGAACATAAAACATTGAACATGGAACAGCAGCACCAATCTCTGTTAAAAAAAACTTACCTTGACATTCCCCCTATACTTTCCTCCAATTGTATTAAAATTATGCTCCAAAGGTAGTCATAGTCGAAGGGTGGTAGTGGGGACGAGCTCCCACTGCCAAACAAATGCTCTTCATGGCATGCGTTTCAAACAGCCTCTGACAACCAAGTCCAACTCCTGGCCTTCGTGTGTAGCATAGTTCTTATGCCCGGTGGAGCTGTTCTCACTGACAGGAGAAGGGGCAACGGTGGGCCACTGGCACCTTAAAGCTGGTTGCTCTGGGCAGATGGGGCTCGTTAACCACAGATGGTAGCTCATCTAGGAGGGGGAAAACTCTGATTTCAAACCTCTGCTGCCTTGCAGCTATACCCACTCACAGGAAAGGCTTTGAGAGGAAACCCCGAGGAAAAATCCGGAGTCGGAGTCCTGAAGGCAGCTGACTGCCGTACCCAGCACCGGCCGGCACGGCAACTCCTGAGATGCTGCTGGCACCAAACTATATCAACTTTCGTCATTCCTTTGGACCTGTCATCGGCCCTGGAGAAGCCACTCCCAGTGACTACCAGAGGCGCAGTACCCATGGTCAACTATAACTGATGAGGCCACACATTAAAATTATGCCCCCTCATGTAGCCATTTCCACATGGGACAAAATCTGTGGCTGTCCATACAATCTATGCCTCTTATCATCTTATACAACTCTATCAAGTTACCTCTCATTCTCCTTCAACTGCAGAGAGAAAAGCTCTAGCTCACTCAACACAAGACATGTTCACTAATCCAAGCAGCATCCTGGTAAATCTCCTCATCACCCTCTCTAAAGCTTCCACATCCTTTCTATAATGAGACAACCAGAACTGAACACAATATTTCAAGTGTGGTCTAACTAGTTTTATTGAGTCCATAAGACAATAAAACATAGGAGCAGAATTAGTCCATTCGGCCCTTCAAGTCTGCTCTGCCATTCCATCATGGCTGATTTTTTTATTATCCCTCTCAACCCATTTCTCCTGCCTTCTCCTCGTAACATTTAACACCTTTACTGCTCAAGAACCTATCAACTTCCGCTTTAAATATACCCAATGACTTGGTCTCCACAGACATCTGTAGCAATGAGTTCCATAGATTCACTGCTATCTGGCTAAAGAAATTCTTCCTCAGCTCTGTTCTAAATGGACGTCTCTCTATTTTGAGGCTGTGGCCCCTGATTCTACTATACTCTTCCACTATCAGAAACATCCTCTCCACATCCACCCTATATAAGCAATTCAGTATTCAATAGATTTTAATCAGATCCCCCTCATTCTTCAAGACTCAAGTGAGCAGAGGTCCAGAGCCATCAAACACTCCTCATATGTTAATCCTTTCATTCCCAGAAACATTCTCATGAACCTCCTCTGACTCTCTCCAATGCCAGAACATCACTTCTTAGGTAAGGGGCCCAAAACTGCTCACAATACTCCAAGTGTGGTCTGATCAATATCTCTAAAACCTCAACATTACATGCTTGCTCTTATCTTCTAGTCATCTTGAAATTAATGCTAACATTGCATTTTTCCCTTCCTACCACAAATTCAACCTGCTAGTTAAGCTTTAGGGCATTCTGCACAAGGACACCCAAGTCCCTTTGCACCTCTGATTTCTGAATTTTCTCCCCTTTTAGAAAATTGTCTACACCTTTATTCCTTCTTCCAAAAAGCATGTCACACACGTCCCAACAATATATTCCATCTGACAGTTCTTTGCACATTCTCCCAATCTGTCTGTCCTTCTACAAATTTTGCTTCTTCAACACTTCAATGTCCCTCCACAAACTTGGCCACAAAGCCAATAATTCCATCATCCAAAGCATTCGTGTAAAGAAGCAGTCCCAATATACCGATACTTGTGGTATACCACTAGTCACTGAAAGTCAACCAAAATATTGACTGTCCATTTCCCTCCACAGATGCTGCCTGACTCACTGAGTTCTTCCAGTTCCTTTGTGGTGCTTCTTTCCCCAGACTACTTTGCTTGGCAAGTCATTCCAGCTGGTGTAAACACCTTCAGTCAAAGTTTTCTCTAAAACCAGCTAGTTCTATCAGAATAAACAAAACTGGGGAAAAGGGAAGATGAGTCTTTATTTCTATAATATAATCATTCAGGATTCTTGCATGCGATGCTGAATATCTCTAATCAACGTTCCTAATCTGGTGTGTTCTAACTTTCCAGTCTCGCTGCCTTTCGCTTTCAACTGATCTCTTTGCTAGATCTTCCCCAGGATTCCCTGCTGCTCCTGTCGTGTTGACCTCGCATGATCTAGTCTCTCTGGAGCCTCCGTTTTTGCTTACCATTGACTTGAACAGATTTCAACTGCCCATCTTCTTCCACTTCTACTCTCTCTTCACCGTTCTCCACGATCCTAGGACAGGTCAGAAACACACAGGTTACACTTTGATTATGGCAAGAAGAAAGAGCGCGTGCACACACACACGCTGATAGTCTTAACACCCTGCTGCCATCCAGTACACAAGTACACTATTATGTTTTGTACCTGAATACCCTGCCACCCTTCCACCTACCCCCTCTTAGACTCAGACACATTCTTATCCTGCATCAGTCACTTTTCATCTTTATTGCTGCTATTTTTTATTGCTGTTATTTTAGACCATAAGACATAGCAGCAGAATTAAGCCAGTTAGCCCATTGAGTCTGCTCCACCATTCAATCATAACTGGTCTTTTTGTCCCCTCTTCAGGTCCACTCCCCATCCTTCTCCTTGCAACCCCTGATGCTCTGTCCAATCAGGAACCTATCAAGCTCTGTCATAAATACACCCAATGTCCTAGCCTCCACAGCTGCCTGTGCTATTAAATTCCACAAATTCACCACCCTCTGGCTAAAGAAACTTCTCTGTATCATGTTTTAAATAGACACCCCTCTATCCTGAGGCTGTGCCCTCTTGTCCTAGACTCCCCCACCATGGAAAACATTCTTTCCACATCTACTATCTAGGCCTTTCAATATTCGAAAGACTTCAATGAGATTCCCCCTCACCCTTCTCAATTCCAGTGACTACAGACCCAAAGCCATCAAACATTCTTCGTATGATCACTCTTTCATTCCTGGAACCATCCTTGTGAACCTCCTCTGAACCCTCTCCAAAGCCAGCTAACGATGAGCCCAAAACCGTTCACAATACTCAAGGTGAAGTCTCAGCATCACATCCCTAGACCATTCTAGACCTCTTGAAATGAATGCTAACATGGCATTTGCCTTCCTCACCACCGACTCAACCTGCAACCTCAACCTCCGTTAGTCTCGACAGACCATGGATTTGTGCCTTGGCAAGTTTCCAGGGCACAAGCCTGGGCAAGGTTTTTTTTTTAAACGGAAGACCAGCAGTTGCCCAAGCTTGCAAGTCTCCCCTCTCCACACCACCGATGTTGTCCAACGGAAGGGCATTAGGACCCATACAGCCTGGTGTCATCACAGAGCACTGTGTGGTTAAGTGCCTTTCTCAAGGACACACAGACAAGGCTCGAACTCGCGACCTTCAGATCACTAGACCAACGCCTTATCCACCTGGCCACGCGCCAACACACCTGCAAGTTAACCTTCAGGGTGTTCTGTACAAGGACTCCCAAGGACCTCTGCATATCAGATTCCTGTATTTTCTCCCTGTTTAGAAAATAGTCTGCCCATTTATTTCTACAACCGAAGTACATGACCATGCATTGTCCAACATTGTATTTCATTTGCCACTCTCTTGCTTATTCTCCTAATCTGTCCAAGTCCTTCTGCAGCCTACCTGTTTCTTCAATATTACCTGCCTCTCCACCAATCTTCGTATCATCTGCAAACTTGGCAACAAAACCATCTATTTCATTATCTAAATCATTTATATACAGCACAAAAAGAAGCAGTCCCAACACCGACCAATGCAGAACACCACTCGTCACGAGCAGCCAACCATAAAAGGATCCTTCTATTCCCACTCACTGCCTCCTACCAATCAGCTAATACTCTAACAATACCAGTAACTTTCCTGTAATACCATGAGCTCTTAACATGGTAATCAGCCTCCTGTGTGGCGCCTTATCAAAGGTCTTCTAAAAGTCCAAAATTACAACATCCACTGCATCCCCTTTTATCTATTCTATGTGCAATCTTCTCAAATAATTCTAAAAGGTTCGTCAGGAAAGATTTCCCATGAAGGAAACCATGCTGTCTTTGTCCTTCCTTGTCCTGTGTCACTAAGTACTCCATAACCTCATCCTTAACAATTGACTCCAACATTTTCCCAACCACTGAGGTCAGGCTAACTGGTCTATAATTTCCTTTCTGCTGCCTTCTTCCTTTCTTAAAAAGAAAGGAAGTTGCAATTATCCAGTCCTCCAGAACCAAGTCAGAGTCCAATGATTTTTGAAAGATCATATTACTAATGCCTCCACAATCTCTACCACTACTTCTTTCAGAACCCTATTTCATCTGGCCCAGATGACTTATGTACCCTTAGGTCTTTCAGCTTTTTGAGAACCTTCTTCCTTGTATTAGTAACTGCATTAATTTCTCTTCCTTCACACCTTAGTGTCTTCCACAATGAACACTGATGCAAAATACTCATTTAGATCATCTGCCATCTCCTTGGCCCCTGTTGTTATTTCTCCAGCCTCATTTTCTAGTGGTCCTAAACCACTGTCATCTCTTTTTCCTCCTAACTAGCTAGTTCTGCAACAGGATGGTATGGCATCCACAGAGCCCTGATCTCAACATCATCAAGGCTGTCTGGGATTACCTTGAGAGACAGAAGCTAGACAGCCAAAGTCTGCAAAAGAACTGTAGCAAGTTCTCCAAGATGCTTGGAACGATCTTCCAGCTGATTTTCTTATAAAATTGCACAACAGTGTACCTAAGACAACTACTGCAGAGTTAAAGGCAAACAGTACTCACACTAAATATTAATTTGATATAACTTTTAAAAAACTGTACTGTTCTTTATAGTAATTTTTTGATATTTAGAAACATTAAATTTCATTAGTTTTGAACGAATCTTTGCTTTACAGATTTTTTTTTTACTTGTAAGACTTCTGCATAATACTGTACAAGAAATCAAGGTACGATCTACAGAAGGCTAGCTTAAGAATGAAAAAACAATTCCAATTGAGGTTAGAGAAGGAATCTGATAGCACGTCAGGTCTGGCAGGATTTGCAAGCCATTACTTCCTACAAAGTGAAATCTAACATTGTGAATGGCTGTGATGCTTCATTCCCAAATGAGCTCAACACCTTTTATGCTTGCTTTGAAAGGGAGAATAAAACTACACCTGTGTGAATTCTTGCAACATCCGGTGACCCTGTGATCTCTGTCCTGGAGGCCAATGTCTTTCAAGACAACATCTTTCAAGAGGGTGAACCCTCACAAGGTGTCAGGCTTAAATGGAGTATCTGGTAAGACTCTGAAAACCTGAGCCAACCAACTGACTAGAGTGTTCAAGGTCATCTTCGATCTCTCGCTGCTACAATCGGAGGTTCCCATTTGCTTCAACGGGGTGATAATCATACCAGTACCCAAGAACAGCAGGGTGAGCTGCCTCAATGACTATCGGCCAATGCCATGCACATTTACAGTGATGAAGCTTGGTCATGGCTAGAATCAACTCCTGCCTAAGCAAGAACCTAGACCTACTGCAGTTTGCCTCTTGCCACACTAAGTCCACAGTGGATACAATCTCACAGGCTCTCTATTCATCCTTGGATCAGCCTTATAACCTACATCAGGCTACTGTATTTTGACTGCAGCTCAGCACTCAACACAATCATACCCTCAGTTCTAATCAAAAAGCTCTAAAACATGGGCCTCTGTACCTCCCTGGTTCACTAACTTTCTCACTGATCTTTAATAACAGCTCATTACTAACAATCAACACTGGTGCAGCTCAAGGTGCTTAGTCCACTGTGTAGCCAGACACAGCTCAAACACCATCAATAAACTTGCCAATGACACATCACTGTTGGCAGAATTTCAGATGATGAATAAGGGACATAGGAGTGAGATAGATCAGCTGGTTGAGTAGTGCCATAGCAACAACCCTGCAGTCACTATCTATAAGACTGATTTTGGACTTCAAGAAGGCTACGTCAATGGAACACACACCAGTCCTCACTGAGGGATCAGAAGTGGAATGGGTGAGCAGCCTTAAGTTCCTAGGTATCTGGGCATCATCCAGGACATGCCCTCTTCTCATTGCTACCATCAAGGAGGTGGTACAGGAGCCTGAAGACACACAATCAATGTTTCAGGAACAGCCCCTCCACCATCATATTTCTAAACGGACTATGAACTCATGAGCACTTGCTCAGTATTTCCCATCTCTTTTAGCACTAGTTATTTATTTTCATATACTTCTTATTGTAACATCATTTATTACTATCTATTGAACTGTACTGCTGCCGCAAAACAACAAATTTCATTGATTTTTCTTTCTTTTAACATCACGTATACGTACGGTTCTTTCCTCCTGTTATATACCCCTAGGGTTCATTTTATTCTGTGGACTGTCACTTTAAAAATGCCGAAAGAATGAGACTGACTTTTAGACACTGTTGGATTTCTACTGATTACAAAGTTGTTTGGTTACTATGGTGAGAGAGGTGAAGTTATTTGATGGACAATGAATGTTTATGGTTTCTCGCAGCTACAGTCAAGATGGATTCGGTCAATGGAAGACACCCGTGAGTCGGTCGCTGGTTTAAACTTTCAGCAGCCCAAAGGGGTGAGTTGAGATTGATCCAGAGTATTGATAAATGACTCTCACAAGTGCTGCAACTAGATGAAGTTTGCAGGAAGAGAGGAGAGGAGAGGAAGGTTTGAAACAGAAGAAACCTAGTGACAAAGAGATCAGTTTTTGGACTTTCTCTCTCTCTCTCCAAGTAGCCCATGAGGGTGAGTTTGTTTCCATTTGAATACGAAAGTGTGACTGTCACTTAGTTATTCCACAGAAGTGGCTTCTTGGGTGAAGGGGAAACCTTTGTGAATACTACATGTGTGTTTACCCTTTGTCGGGGTGTGGTAGTTCACTGAAGAAAGGCACCCCTGTGGCAAATCACTGTTGGAGTTATTCCGTATGTCGTGGAACTGGATAAGTGGCCATCATGCTGTGTGTGATTGCGGTAACCTTGTGGAATCTACCAGTGTGTCGACCCTTGCCTGGGTGGTGGTTCCCTTGAAGACGACCCCCATTGTGATAAGCTACTGCTGGTGATAATCCATACGTGGATTCTGTTTGAGTATCCTGTGGCGGAGATAAAACCTACTACTATTGTTATTTTGTATTGCTGTTGTGGAATTTGTGGAATACCGACCTAACTGCCCTCTCACGTTTGCCTTTGGATTACAAATAAACCTGAGGATTGAACTGAATTTTCTTACATACCATCATAAGACTGTATCAGTTACCACCTAAGCTTGAAGAAGTTTGGGGATTTATATATTTACACCTATATATGCATTACACCGTTAACTCTTGATTTACCTGGTTTAAGTTACTATATGACATAGTCACTAAAATAGTGTTTTGTTAACAGCAAAACCAGACTCCAGGTGTGTTCTATTGCTGCTGATACTTCTACAGAGTTGCATGTACGCGACACTCCCAACACTTTAAATAACATTTAATCCCTTTGATCATCTATGTTCCTTCTTATGAAGACAAGTTGATCAAACTAGGGCTTTTCTCTTTGGAGAAAAGAGAACGAGAGGAGACTTAATAGAAGCGTACAGGATAATAAGAAGCACAGATCGAGTGGACAACCAGAGACTTTTTCCCCAGGGTAGAAATGGCTAATATGAAAGGACATCATTTTAAGGTGATTGGAGTCAAGTTTATAGGAGATGACAAAAGTAGTTTTTTTTTGTTTTTTTTTCCCCGCAGAGTGGTAAGTTCACGCTGCCAGGTGTGATGAGCAGAGGCAGATGCATTAGGGACATTTAAGTGTCTGTTAGATAGGCACATGGATGAAGAAAAATGGAGGGCTATGAAGGAAGGAGGGTTAGAAATTGCAGTTGGTTAATGGATTGCCACAACATCATGGGCCAAAAAGCTTCTCAATGTTCTGCATGGAAACAGATAGTGAAATGTGTCACTTGCCTTAACAACCAACACACCCAAGGACTTGTAGGGGGCTGCCTGCAAGTGTTGCCACACATTCTGGTGCGAACATTGCATCCCCACAACGTTCAGTAGACCAACACGAGCATCAAGAACAACAGCAAATCAAGTCAGTCAGAGAGAGATCCTCCTCCTCCTCCTCCACAGGCCATTTCTGGGCCTCAGAAACATAGAAAACCTACAATACACACCCTTCGGCCCACAATGCTGTGCCGAACATGTCCTTACCTTAGAAATTACCTTGGATTACCCATAGCCCTCTGTTTTTCTAATCTCCATCTACCTATCTAAAAGTCTCTTAAAAGACCCTATCGTATCCGCCTCCACCACCGTTGCCAGCAGCCCATTCCACACACTCACCACTTTCTGTGTAAAAAACTTACCCCTGACATCTCCTAGCACCTTAAAGCTGTGTCCTCTTGTGGCAACCATTTCAGCCCTGGGAAAATGGCTTTGACTATCCCACACAATCAATGCCTCTCATCATCTTGTACACCTCTATCCGGTCACCGCTCTGTCTCCATCGCTCCAAGGAGAACAGGCCAAGTTCACTCAACTTGTTTTCATAAGGCATGCTCCCCAATCCAGGCAACATCCTTGTAAATCTCCTCTGCACCCTTTCTATGGCTTCCACAATCTTTCTGTAGTGAGGCAACCAGAACTGAGCACAGTACTCCAAGTGGGGTCTCACCAGGGTCCTATATAGCTGCAACATTACCTCTCGGCTCCTAAATTCAATTCCACGATACACCATATGCCTTCTTAACCAGAGAGTCAACCTGTACAGCTGCTTTGAGCATCCTATGGACTCTGACCCCAAGATCCCTCTGATCCTCCACACTGCCAAGGGTCTTACCATTAACACTATATTCTGCTATCATAGTTGACCTACCAAAATGAACCACTTCACACTTATCTGGGTTGAAATCCATCTACCACTTCTCAGCCCAGTTTTGCATCCTATCAATGTCCCGCTGTAACCTCTGACAGCCCTCCACACTATCCACAACACCTCCAACCTTTGTGTCATCAGCAAATTTACTAACTCATCCCTTCACTTCCTTGTCCTGGTTATTTATAAAAATCACGAAGAGTAAGGTCCCAGGACAGATCCCTGAGGAACACCACTGGTCACCGAGTTCCATGCAGAATATGACCAGTCAACAATCACTCTTTGCCTTCTGTGGGCAAGCCAGTTCTAGACTTGCCCTTGGACTCTCAGATTCACAGACATCAGGCCTCCTAGGCCAGACTCACTGTCTTTACCTTTGGACCTCTACTTCCATATGCGGCTTTGGTCTTCGACCTTCGGGAAAACTCCACCCCCTACCTCACTCACACATCCCCTGCACTGTCACACTAAACAGTCCCTGAGCAACAGCTTGAAATGACCATGTCTTGAAATGATCTGAATGGATGACGTGTAAAACACCATAAGACACAAGAGCAGAATTAGGCTCTTCAGCCATCAAGTCAGATCTGCCATTCCATTGTAGTTGATTTATTATCCCTCTCAGACCTGATTCTCCTGCAATCTAATCAAGAATCTATCAACTTCCTCTTGAAATATACAGTACACAATGACTTGGCTTCCACAGGCACCTGTGGCAATGAATTCCACAGATTCATTACCCTCTAGCTAAAAAAATTCCTCCACATCTCTGTTCTAAATAGGCATCCCTCTATTGGGAGGTTGCGCCTCCGGTCCCAGATTCCCCCACGAAAGGACCGATTCTGGTCAAGATGGCGCCAGCGAACAAAATTCCCCTCGGTCAACATCTTCTAGATAGCTCACGAAAACGTCCTTTTTTACTTCCTTTACATCTGCTTTTCACCTTACATGCTAGAGCCTGTGATTTACAGTTTGGAGATGGTTGAGTGATCCAGCAGTTGCCCTCTCCGAGAAGATTCTGGGAAGCCAGCACACACTCACTTGGCCTCAATGTAAAGGAACTTCAAGTCAGGGTGCGAGCCTATGTTTGGCTCCATTTCACCAGTTATTAATCCATTAATTGCTGATTAAGGCATCAAAGAAGAGTGAGACATCGAGGTAAATTCCAAAGACAAGCAGGAGTTCAACACCAACTGCCTTCCTTTGGATCGCTGCCAGAGAAGGAATCTGTGAGCAGCCCATTGCTGTGTGGCTCGCTTTGGCAGGTGGTAGGCCTCTCTGCCTTGTGTTGTGTCCCTCTCTTTCCATGAATGTCACTGATATCATAGGATGGTATCGTGGTTCTGTGCTTATGGATTAGACTATTGCACTTATGGACTGTGGATGTTTTCAGACTTATGGTTTTCATATTCTGAGTTTTTTTTAAATCACCCATTCCCTTTCTGTTTTGTTGTGCAAGGGGACGGTGTTGTGGGGGAGGGGGAGTGAGGTTCTGTTGTGTTCTGTTAGTTTTTTGTGCAGAGGATTTGTTTTTTGGGGGGGGAGTTGATACTCCTGTTCCATTTTCTGTGGAGGAGGGGGTTTTTGGGGGTTATTGATCAATATAGCATTCTTTTCAGTGCGGGGGAGAAGGGAGAATCAATATTTCTCTCTGAACGACCTTCATGTCTTTCTTTGTTTGGTGGCTATCTGGAGAAGACAAATTTCAGAGTTGTATTTGGATACATGCTTTGATAAAAAATGTACTTTTGAACCTTTAAAAAGGAAAAATGCTCTCCACATCCACTCTATTTATATCTTTCAGTATTCAATAGCTTTTACTGAGATTCCTCTAAACAGAAGTGAGTACAGGCCAAAAGCCATCAAAAGCCAGCAAATAATTAAAAAGACAATGGAGAAGGTAATGGATGTAGGTAAAAGTGGAAGAATAAAAAGACAGAGTGTGTCAGGAGGGGAAAGAATGTATGGAGATAAGCGTAAAGTTGTACAAAAGGAAAAGGTAGGAAATAAGTGTCAAACATATTTGAAAGTCCTTTAATTTGAATGCACGTAGTATTAGGAATAAAATTGATGAGTTGACGGTACAAATAGTTACGTATGGTTATGATATTGTGGCAAATATGAAAACATGGCTGCAGGGTGACCGGGACTGGGAATTAAACATACAAGGGTATTTGACAATTAGGAGAGACAGGCAAGAAGGAAAAGGAGGTGGGGTGGCTATGTTAATAAAGCAAGAAATCACTGCAATAAAGCGAAATGATATTGGCTCAAAGGATCAGGATAACGAAACAATTTGGGTAGAAATAAGAAATAGTAAAGGGAAAAAAGCAGTGGTGGGAGTAGTCTATAGGCCTCCAAACAGCTGTAACTCAGTTGGTCGGAGCATAAATCAGGAAATAGTCGGGGCTTGTAATAAGGGAACAGCTATAATTATGGGGGATTTTAACTTTCACATATTAACTGGACTAATCAAGTCAGACATGGCAGCCTTGAAGAAGAATTTATTGAGTGTATTTGGGATGGGTTCCTTGAACAATACGTTACTGAGCCGACAAGGGGGCAAGCAGTCTTAGATCTGGTCCTATGTAAAGAGACAGGACTAATAAAAAATGTCCCAGGAAAGGATTCCCTTGGAATGAATGACCATAACATGGTCAAATTCCATATTCAATTAGAGGATGAGAGGGTTGGATCTCAAACAAGCGTACTGAGCTTAAATAAAGGAGACTATGATGGTATGAGAGCGGAATTGCTTAAGATGGATTGGGAAAATAGATTAAAGGGTAGATCGGTATTTGATCAGTGGTGTTTATTTAAGGAGTTATTTTACAACTATCAAGAAAAATATATTCCACTGAAGAAAAAAGGGTGTAAAAGAAAAAGTAGTTATCCGTGGCTAAGTAAAGAAATAAAGCAAAGTATACGACTAAAAAGAAAGTTATATAAGGTAGCTAAATCTAGTGGGAAGATTGAAGATCGAGAAGCTTTTAAAGATCAGCAGCGGAGGACATTGAAACCCTGCAGGGGGACATAGATAGGCTGAGTGATTGGGCAGACATTTGGCAGATGAAATATAATACTGACAAGTGTGAGGTCTTGCACTTTGGCAGGAAAAATATCAAAACTGCTCATAATAGTCCAAGTGTGGTCTGATTAATACCTATGAAGCCTCAGCATTACATCTTTGCTCTTGTATTCTAGTCCTCTCGAAACGAATGCTGTTGTTGTATTTGCCTTCCCTACCACCAACTCAACCTGCAAGTTAACCTTTTGGACCAGAGAATCCAGCACAAGGATTCCCAAATCCTTTTACACCTGAATTTTAAATCGTCTCCCATTTGGAAAATAGTCTGCGCCATTGCCAAAGGACAATGCCATATACTTCCCTACACTATATTCCATTCAACGCTTCTTGGCCTATTCTCCCCATTTGTGCTCATGCTTCCTCAACATTATCTGCTCCTCCATCTATCTTTATATTGTCTACAAACTTGGCCACAAAGCCATCAATTCCGTCATCCCCCAGATCATTGACATGGAACATGAAAAGAAGCAAAACCAATACTGACCGCTTGGAACATCACTAGCCAGCAGCAGCCAACCAGAAAAGGCCCCCTTTATTCCCATTCTTTTCCTCCTGCCAGTCAATTTTCTATCCATGCTAGTATCTTTCCTGTAATACAATGGGTTCTTACCTTGTTCAGCAGCCCTACATGCAGCAACTTGTCAAAGGCCTTTAGAAACCCCAAGTAAACAAAATCCATTGCCTCTCCTTTGTCTATTCCCCCTGTTATTTTCTCAAAAAATTCCAACAAATTTATCAGGTCAGGCAAAATTTCCCCTCATATAAACCTTGCTGACTTTGTACTACTTTACCATGTGCCTCCAAGTACCCGAAAATGTCATCCTTAATAATAGACTTGAACAGCTACTCAACCTCTGAAGTCAGTCAATAATTTCCTTTCTCTGTCTCCCTCCTTTCTTGAAGAGTGGAGTGACATTGCAATTTTCTATTCCAGAATCCAGTGATTTTTTTTTTAAAAAGTCATTACCAATGCCTCCACACTCTTCAGCTACCCTTTCAGAACCCTGGGGGGTGGTCCATCTGGTCCAGGTGGCACATCTACAGTACCGTCAGACTTTTCAGCTTCCCAAGCACCTTATCCTTATTAATAATAACTTCAAATTCCCCCTATTGGAATCCAACACCAATCTTATCTGTATATTACATCTACCTGTATATTTAGATCCCCCATGACTATCATAACATTGCCCTTATTACATATCTTTTCTATCTCCCATTGTAATTTACATCCCACCTCCTGGCTACTGTTTGGGGGCCTGTGTATAACTCTCATAAGGATCTTTTTATCCTTGCAGTTTCTTAACTCTATACACAAGGATTCTGCATCTTCTGACCCTATCCAACCTCTTTCTGAGGATTTAATTTCACAGAACCATCCCCCCCTCTGTACCAACCTGCCTGTCTTTTCAAGACAAGGCCTATTCTTGGATTTTAAGCTCCCAACTATGATCTTCTTTCAGCCACAACTCAATGATGCCCACAACGATTTACCTGTCTATCTCTAACTGTGATACATCACCTTCCTTATTCCGTATTTTGTGTGCATTCAAATATAACACCTTCAGTCCTGCTTCCATCACCTTTTGAGTTTGCCGTGTTACACTTCAACTCATCTTATTAGAAGTAATTTTGCCCTGTCATCTGCCTGTCGTTCCTCACACTCACTACACACTGCATCTACTTGTATACCCCTATCACTCCATTTCCCACCCCCATGCCAAATTAGTTTAAACCCTCCCTAACAGCAAACCTGCCCACAAGGATATTGGCCCCTCTCGGGTTCAGGTGTAAACTGCCCCTTTTCTACAGGTCATACCTTCCCCAAATGAGATCCTAGTGATCCAGAAAACCCCTGCCCTCTGCACCACTTCCTCAGCCACTTATTCACCTGCCAAATCATTCAATTTCTGCCCTGACTAGCACATTACTGGGAGTAATCTACAGATTACTACGTTGGAGGTCCTGATCATCAGCCTCTTTCCCAGCTCCCTATACTCATTGTACAGGACCTTTTCCCCATTTTCTACTCATGTCATTGTTGCCAAAATGCATCACAACCCCTGGCCACTCACCCTCACTCTTGAGAATCTTCTGCAGCTGCTCTGAGATACCCGGGATCCTCACAGCTGGGAGGAAACACACCATTTTGGCTTCAATTTTGCAGCCATAGAATCTACTGTCCATCTCCCTAACTATCAAGCCTCCTATCACTATCATCCAGCTTAACTTTACCCTTCCTTGCTGAGTCTCAGAGCTGGCCGCAGAGCCACTGGCCTGACTGCCGCTGCTGAGCCCTGATAGGTTATGCTTCCCCCCTCAAGCAGAATACAAAGGGATATGCTTGTTGCTGAGGGGAATGACCACAGGGGAACCTGCACTAACTGCTTACTCCCCTTATTCCTCCTGGTATTATCTGGCACCTGCACTCAGTAAAAGTATCTATGAGGTTTTCAGCCTCCCAGATGGTCCTGAGTACATCCAACATCAGCTCCATTTCCTTGATCTCGTCAGTCAGGAGCTACCTGCAGGTGCACTTCCTGTGGATGTAGTCATTAAAGAGACCATTAGGTACCCTTAAGTTCTACATATCACAGGAGAAGGATTCTACCAGACTGTTACACTTGTTACATCTCTAACTTCTCAAACTTAATCTCTAGCCTACAACTGTTTTCATCCAAGCCTGTTGAACCAAAGCCTGACCACTCTTACACTGGCCCACTCCAAAAGCAGCCGTTTCACATAAATCTTGCTTCTTTTTATTGGCCCTTACTAAGTTACTATTAACCCGAGCAATTTCCCACTACACAGGTAAGTCCCAACATGCTTTTTAAAACTTGTGTGTAAAGTCCACAAGGAACTGTCTCCAACTGACTCCATGACGTCCTGCTCCACAGACAAGTCCCAACAGGCCTTGCTTGCTTTTTAAAAGAAAAACAGGTGTTCCTTGAACATATGTGACATGATGTCCACACTCTTGTACTCCTGTTGGGGCACAGCCCATCTAGTCCATGTATCAAACTGCAACTGAACCAGATACCCCACCATACCTTTCCCATTCATATACTTAGATATACTTACCTAAACACCACAGATGTTGGAATTGAACCTGCATCCAGCACTTCCACTGGCAGCTTGTTTCACACTCACACCACCCTCTGAGTGAAGGGCTTCGCCATAGCCCTCCATTATACACAATTCTCATACTAGATACTCACTTTCTGGTGGTTACTTGTTTCCCATTAATGAACTTTGTGGAGGTTGAGACTGATCGGAAATGGCCCATTCCAACCCCACCAATATTGGTGGAGAAAGACGAGAACTCTGCCAACAATAAGAGGCACTGGTTAGTTCAGTGTTGAGCTGAGTACCACCAGACTGAAAAACAGTTACTTTCCCCAAGCAGCAAGACTGAACAAAACCTACACCCATTAACTCCATGACATACAATCAATGGAAACAAGCTATTTATTCATATTGTGTGTTATTTTAATTATATGTTCGTTATCTTTTTCTTGTGCTGCATCAGAACAGAGTGACAATTATTTCATTCTCCTTTACACTTGCATACAGGAAATGACATTAAACAATCCTGAATCTTGAATTTGACATTTCCACTCTGAGATAAAGAGTTCAGCTTACTACATCATTGATGTCTCTCATAATTCTATAAACTTCGATCAAGTCTTCCCTCAAGACTCCAATGCTTTTCTAAAAAAGATTAGCTTTATTTGTCAAAGGTATATCAACACATCCAGTGAAATGCGTCAATTTCATCAATGACCAACACAGTCTGAGGGTGAGCTGGGGGCAGCCCACAAGTATTGCCATGCTTCTAATACCAAAATACACAAGTTACTAACTCTAACTGTACGTCTTTGGAATGTGGGAGGAACCAGAACATCTGGAGAAAACCCACATGGTCACTGGTTGTTTGTCAGTCTTTGCTTATGCATAGTTGTTCATAAATTCTGTAATTCTTTATTTTCCTGTAAATGTCTGAAAGAAATTGAATCTTAAAGTACTGTATGATAGTGAAGGGCAAGTCACAGAGTATATTTAAAGTGAAGGCTGACAGGTTCTTAAGTAGTGGGGTGTTAAAGATTACTGGGAGAGGATAGGAGAATGGGGTTGAGGGGGATAATAAATCAGCCAAAATGGAATGGCAGTGCAGACTCGATGGGCTGAATGGCCTAGTGCTGCTCCCATGTCTTATTGTCTAAGTTAGAGTAGGCTAAAAAGGCAGCACAGTATTGTGGGCCAAAAGGCCTGTAACTGTGATGTAGTGTCTATGTTCTATACACATACTTTGATAATAAATTTGAATTTGACTTTGAATGACCATCGGTTATTGTTTCTTTTACCAATTACTTACACTGAAGGTTTTCTTTACATTGGCCAGCTACACATTAGCACATTGTTGGGATGTTGTTAGGAAATCAAAGCACACAGGAGAAATCCACAGGGGAGAAGGTCCAAACTCCACACAGACACACCTGAGGCCACAGTCAAACCAAGGTCATCGGAAAAACAAGGAAGCAGCACTAAATTTGGGCGGCACGGTAGCAGAGGGAGGTGGAAAAATGGGATTGGGGAAAAGAAATCAGCAATGATGGAATGGTGAGGCAGACTCAATGGGCCGAATGGCCTAATTCAGCTCCTGCATCCAATGGTTCTAAAGTCCTAGAATTTTATGCTGGGTCACACTGAGAGACATTCAGGCAGATTTACAAAAGATGAGGTAAAGGAGCAGCATGGTAGCGTAGCAGTTAGCGTTCTGCTTTGCAGTGCCAGTGATCAAAAGATCAGTGCTCAATTTTCTCCACTTTCTGTAAGGAGTTTCAACCAGCAGGTTAGTTAAACCCATGATTGTGTGGGTTTCCTCTGGATACTCTGGTTTCCATAGACGTTCCAAAGACATATGGGTTAGGGTTTGAGTTGTGGGCATGCGATGTTGGTGGCATTAGAGAAGGCCCAGAGAAGGTTCACAAGTTATCCTGGGAAGGAAAGGGTTAATGTATGAGGGAGCGTTTGATGGTTCTGGGCCTGTACTCTCTGAAGTTTAGAAGAACGGAGGGACTCATTGAAATCTCTCGAATATTGAAAAGCCTAGATACTGTAGAGTGGATGTGGAGAGGATCTTTTCTATAGTGGGGGAGTCTCAGACCAGAGGGCTCAGCCTCAGAATAGAGGGATGTCCCTTTTAAACAAGTGATGAGGAGGAATTTCTTAAACCAGATGGTGATGAATCCGTGGAATTCATTGCCACAGATGGCTGTGGAGATGTAACCTGAAGGGATAGCTTACCTGCCAGTTGGTTAGCACTTCCATCAGTCCAGTTGCTGATTAGCCTGTCCGAAGGATGCGGCAAGTCTCGTCCATTGGCTGGCTTTTGCCCTACCGCACTGGCTTCTGGTCCAGGCACCACAGGGTTATAAGAATAGTGCAACTGTGAGCCTCGCTCTCTTTCTGCTAGGGGCTCGCTCCTTCAGACTGGGTCATGACCAGGACTGAAGGATCATAAGGAAAGTGTGCTGCAGAGAAGAGGGCCCATGTGCACACTTAGATAAGTACTGTTTATTGAATGTTCAGTGTTGTAGTTGTGTAACTTGGGGGGACTTAAACTACCCATTTGAGTTGGAAGTGTTATTAGGCTACTTAATAAAAATATTGCAGTGGCAGAGGTGATTAACCAAGAAATAACTGAGGCTTGTAAAAACGGAATGGGGGATTTTAACTTGCACATAGATTGGGTGAATCAGGTTGGTCAAGGTAGTCTTGAGGAGGACTTCATAGAATGCATCTATGTGGCTTTCTTGAGCAGCACGTTAGTGAACCTACAAGGGAAAATACTATCTTAGATCTAGCCCTGTTCAATGAGACAGGTAAGATTAATGATCTTACAGTCAGGGATCCTCTTGGAAAGAGTGATCACAGTATAATTGAATTTCGCATACAGATGGAGGATGAAATAGTTAGATCTAGAACTAGTGTATTATGCTTGAACAAGGGAGACTACAACAGGATAAGGGAGGAGTTGGCTAATGTGGACTGGGAGCACAGGCTATTTGGTAGGACAGTTGAGGAACAGTGGAATACTTTCAAAGAGATTTTTCACAGTGCTCAGCAAAAGTATATTTTGGTCAAAAGTAAGGACAGTAAGTGTGGGGATATCCAGCCTTGGATAACTAAGGAAATAAAAGATAGTATCAAATTAAAAGCTCATGTGTACAAAGTCGCAAAGAGTAGTGGGAGATTGAAGGATTGGGAAAAATTTAAAAAGCAACAAAGAACAACTAAACAAAAAATAAGGGAAGGGAAGATTGAGTATGAAAGTAAATTAGCACAAAATATAAAAACAGATAGGAAAAGTTTTTAAAAAATATATAAAGCGGAAGAGGATGGCTAAAGTCAACGTAAGCAGGGGTATATCTACAGAAAATAGCATCTATGGCAAGCACTGAAATTGCGTCTGGTCCAAAATCTGACACCCAACTTTTAGATAACTACCATAATATCAGCTCAAAAATACAAGTCAAGCTCCTTAATCTTTTAATTAACAAATTATGGCACTACATGAAAATTATAACTGCACCTTCCTTGCCTTCACTGATGCAAATTGGTCTATGATATGATCAAAGTCAGTTTTTTTTCAGTTTCCTCTCTTTCTACACTCAGTAGAGCAAGATCACAGAGTCTGCCTTGACCCATGGAGGCTCTCAAATACGAAAGTATTAGTTTTAACTTGCTGAATGATCTCTCATAGCTGGCGATGGAAACTGCAATGGTTAGCATTATCTGAATAGCAATGTGAAGGTTGGGGAAGACGCTCTCATCTCCATACTGAACAATAAATTTAAGAAGCTGTTCAGGTCTTGATATTTTCATGTTGACCTGCCTTGATAGCAGCATTCTGTAATCCAAAATGCCTTCATATAGATGCTGTCCATCAACATCAGAGCTGTACAATTCACCCAAATTTTCGCACTTCTTTAGGTCGTGACTGTCTGTGCCGTAACACAGTCAATCGACATCGAGAAGGAACCCAAACTTGGCGTCGGTGCCGTGCAAATGGGGGAACCTTACATCCATTTCTCTGTGAAGACAGTCGAGTGTTCCCTTCATGATTCTTTCCATTTCTCCCTTAGCTGTTAAGGTCTCTCGAGTTCTCATCAGCCATTGTTTCTTTGGTCTCTGACATCTTTTAACTTCCAATATTCCATTCTTAACAGAGACTGAGTCCTTCTTCAAGTGACTCACTGACCAACACTTCTCTTTCATCATAAAAATGATCTCAGAGGGCTTTCAAACCCAGGGTAGCATTGTGGAAGTTCATGCTAGGATCCTGCAGCCACTTTTGAATATGGTCAATGCCAATGAGTACTTTGTTTCAAAATCCTAGCAAAATCAGAAAATCATAACTCAACATGCTGAGTTATAGTTACAGCTGCCTTGCGTCACTTCGTGTTTCACTGGTTTCATTTTCATTGTCTATCATGTCCTGGAGAACTTGAAGTATCTGCTCAAGGTACTTGTTGACGGGCTTCACTGCTTCCGTCCTTGCACTCCATCTGGTTTCAGACTCCGACTTAACAACCACAGACACAGTGTTTTTGAGTTTATCCCAGCACTGTGTTGAATGAGAGAAAAACATGTAGAGAGCTTCGATGGTTCCAAAAAACGAGACCATCATTATATCCTGCTTGCTGCATGCACACCCACCAAGTTGAGAGAGTGATTGTCGCAATTCACAAACACTGCCAGGTTGTTTTTCTCACTTATTCTTTGATGAACACCACTTCTGTGTCCAGCCAGCACAGCAGTGTTGTCATAGCACTGTAAACGACAATCTTGTAGCTCCATTTCATCTTTCTCTAGCTGTTTCAAGATGTCTTCAAGCTAGTTCTCAGCATCTTTCTGGCTTATCTGGATAAAACCAAGGGAGGACTCTCTTACATGGACTGTTTTCCCCTCAAAATCACCTTCCACATACTTCACTTGACATCTGCTCACGGTGTGCCTGATCAGGAGACAAGTCGAACATGAGACCATAGTACTTGGCTTTACAAATGCTTCTCAGTAAACTCTGGCAAACAGTGGATGCCATCATGGGGATGAATTCGTTCAGGACACCCGGTGAAAGATAAGACGTGGATCCAGGATGACTTTCCAAATGAGTGAGGTGTTCTTTTATGACAGTGCCCAAGATGGCCAGTAGTTTCAGTAAGCCAAGGAAATTTCCCACACTGCAGTCATCATCTAGCTGAAGTGACTCTGTGTCCTCACAAAGCCAGGTTCTGAGTCGCAAGGAATTTTATGCAGTGAAGGATTCTCATCAAGATATCACGCCACTTCTGCTTTTCCTTCTCAATCTGTGACTGAAATACCACATCAATAACTCCTCTGTTTCCAGCTAAATTTCTTTCCATTTCTTTCCACTGAATGAAGCATTCCCGATGATTCTTGGCATTTTCATGAACACTAATCCCTACAGGTGCTTTCCACTGGTTGAATCTACTTTCCTGCTCCAATGAGGATTGATGGTCTGACCGGGAATAGAGAAGACAACAGATACAAAATGCAGACCTTTTAGAAGGGGAATAGACCAGCCATGATCAAGCCATTTCCTCACCACGACCATTTCCTAATTTCCTCTTGAACCAAGTTTTGTTCACTGAGCGGTTATTTGTTGGTAGGAAAGGCCCCTCACTGTTCTGGAAATACTTCGAACCCAGCTTTATTATTTCTGTTCTCAATGCATCAGGCAGAATTGCTTTTCCAGTATCCTTGTCGAACTTCAGAAGTCCAATGTCATGCTGTTCAATCACTAGTAGTATGACAGTTCGAGGCTCTTTGATACCATCCAGTTCACTAGGTTCAGTGTCAACAGGTTCAATTTCATCAGGTAAAATCTTGTCAATCCACTCAACATCACCACCACCATCATCTTCGCCTCCTGTCATGTCCACGTTCTCTGTGGCAGCCTCCCTCTTAATCTCGTCACACTTGGGATTTATCTGACTTGACTTCCTCCTCGGCTAGTGACGCATTTGTACTAGATCCTCCTTCGGATTCTAACAAACCTGTAGCAGGTGCAGGCAACTCCATGGAACGTGTCCAACTACTTGTCCCGGGCTTTTCAAAGGAGGGCATGAAGAACTTGCTCGACTTCTTGGCTTCCTCCCCCTCCAACTTTCTTTCTTCTTCATGAGGAAACGTTTCATGGTCTTCTTACACAATGCTCTGAAATAAGGCCATCCTAGAGCTTCTCTCCCATGATAATCAAAGACAGATCATACATCTGAAGAAAATTCTTTTTTCACTATCTGAGGACGGCTTGTCTGACTTTAATAGAAAATGCTCAGTGGAGCACCCTCCCCCCGCTTCAAGTGGCACCCAGGGCACGTGCCATATCTTAGATATTCCACTGAACATAGGTCCCTTGGAAGACGAGAAGGGAAAATTGATATTGGGTGATTAAAAACTGGCTGAGGCATTGAACAACTATTTTGTGTTGGTCTTCATTGTGGAGGACACATCTAATATGCAAAAGAATGATGTTATAGACAAAATGGGAGGCGAGGACCTCAATAAAATCACTGTCACTAAAGAGAAATCGATGAGAAAACTAGAGGGCTTGAAGGTAGATAAGTCTTCTGGTCCTGATGGGATGCATCCCAGGGTGCTGAGGGAATTGGCAGAGGTTATAGTGGACGTATTGATAATCATTTACCAAAATTCTCTAGACTCTGGGCAGGTCCCGGCAGATTGGAAGAAAGCAAATATCATGTCACTTTTTTTTTTAAAAAGGATGTAGGCAAAAGACGGGCAACTATACGCCAGTTAGCTTAACATCTGTAGTTGGGAAAATGCTTCAAGCTGTCATTAAGGAAGAAATAACAAAGCATTTAAAAAGACGTGGTTCCATTAGACAGACGCAGCATGGATTCAGAAAGTGCAGGTCCTGTTTGACAAATGTACTGGTGTTCTTTGAGGACATAATGAGTGCAGGGGATAGAGGGGAACAGGTGGATGTTGTATACTTGGATTTCTAGAAGGTGTTTGATAATGTGCCGCACAAGAGACTTATAAATAAGATATGGATGCATGGAGTTGGAGGAAGTGTATTGGCACGGATAGTGCATTGGTTAACCAATAGAAGGCAGAGAGTTGGTATAAATGGGTGTTTCTCTGGTTGGCAGTCTGTGGTGAGTGGGGTACCACAGGGGTCAGTGCTGGGCCCGCAGCTGTTTACCATTTACATTGATAATTTGGAAGAGGGGATTGAGTGGAAGAGCAAATTGTACAGAGGATGTGGAGAGTCTGCAGAGGGATATAGATAGGTTAAGTGAGTGGGCCAAGGTCTGGCAGATGGAGTACAATGTTGGTAATTGCAAGATCATCTACTTTGGAAGGAATAATAGAAGAGCAGATTATTATTTAAATGGTGAAAAATTGCAGCATGCTGTTGTACAGAGGGACTTGAGAGTCCTTGTGCATGAATTGCAAAAAGTTGGCTTGCAGGTACAACAGGTTATTAAGAAGGCAAGTGGAATGTTGCCCTTCATTGCTAGAGGGGTTGAATTCAAGAGCAGGGAGGTCATACTGCAACTATACAGGGTACTGGTGAGACCGTACCTGGAGTACTGTGTGCACTTCTGGTCTCCTTACTTGAGGAAAGATATACTGGCTTTGGAGGCAGTGCAGAGGAGGTTCACCAGGTTGATTTCAGGGATGAAGGGGTTAATCTATGGGGAGAGATTGAGTCGTCTGGGATTATACTCTCTGGAATTCAGAAGAATGAGAGGGAATCTTATAGACAGATACAAAATTTTGAAAGGGATTGATAAGGTAGAAGTAGGAAAGTTGTTTCCATTGGTAGGTGAGACTAGAACTTGGGGACATTGCCTCAAGATGCAGAGGACGGAAATGAGGAGAAACTATTTTTCCAAAAGAGTGGTGAATCTGTGGAATTCTCTGCCCAGGGAAGCAGTTGAGGCTTCCTCACTAAATATACTTAAGATACAGTTAGATAGGTTTTTACATAGTAAGGGAATTAAGGGTTATGGGGAAAAGGCAGGTAGATGGAGCTGAGTTACAGAAAGATCAGCCATGATCTTACTGAATGGCGGGGCAGGCTCAATAGGCAGGATGGCCTACTCTTATGTTGACTGTTTTGTGTTGTAGTTTTATAGCTTAGGGAGCTTAGATAAGTACTTGATTGACTGAGATGCTTGGTCGAGTGCTTCACTGTTCACTTGTAAATAAATAGTTAACATGCTTACTCGCAATCATACCTTCTATCCCATTTACCGTATCCGCGAATCTGCTTCCACGTAACAGGAGGCCAAGTTAATGGATGTATTTACAGTGGAGGTTGATGGATTCTTGATTAGCAAGGGTGTCAAAAATTATAAGGAAAGAATAGCACAGCAGACATGATGGGCTGAATGGTTATGTCATATTGTCTTAGGAACAGACGCTTGTAGGCTTCCCCCAGCATGTAGTCCACTCTGTTGGTCATCGATGCAAACAATGCATTTCACAGCATGTACATTGGAACATTGAAACATGAGAAAATAAAGTTAATCTTTTATCTTTAACTGGAGCATCACAAAGCCACCTTCTCTTAACATGCACAGCACAGAACTTCCTTCAACCACACAGCAACCCAGTTTTCAACATACCTGATCCAGTGGGAAACGGGAATGAAAATAATGATTCAGGTGCATGTCGAGATCGGTTAATCCCAGCCATATCAGAAAATGGGCCAAAGTCATCTATCAAAAGAATAAAACAAAAACGTTAAAAGAAAATCTATCTGCTCGAGAAACTCGATCTTTCTACTGATGCTTCTATTAATGGAAATATTTTGTTTCTCAAGGAGAAATCTCATTAAGCCTATCAAATACTGAAAGGTCTAGATTAGTGGTCACCAACCTTTTTAAGCCCAAGATCCCCTACCTCGGCCTTAGTGAAAGGCAAGATCAACTTACTAAATCGATTAGTTACACGCATGCACACCGGGCAGAAAAGACTGGAAATAAAACCCCACAACCCAGAAGAAATAATGTATGTACACCAGGGGTCACCACCCTTTTTTGCACCGTGGACTGGTTTAATATTGACAATATTCTTGCGGACCGGCCAATGGCGGGGGGGGGGGGGGGAGGGGTTAAACACGATCGGAATACAGTGATACTTGAAGCAGGTTCTTTATGTCCAGTCTATTCCACAATTAAGTTTTTGTGGCTCTCAGCACTTAGCTTCTGTCCTGCGCTGCTCAGTTTTTTTCCGTTGAGAAAACTCAATGGGCTTGTCTTTAAGTGCAGGGTGCTTGGAATCAGGGTACCGAAGCAGTTTTGGGGGCTTCATTGCCTCATTAGACAACCTCCAGGCCCAAACTCCAGCCTCCCGCCTGCCCAGCGCCAGACACCTTGGTCAGGTGTGGCTGGTTGTGGGTGGGGTGAGAGGACGAGATCAAGGCCGGAGGTCCCCGTACCAGGGTCACGACGGTCGCAGTCCGGAGAGCGACCGACCGAGTGAGGAGTGCGGCACAGCGCGTGCCCGCCCCCCTTGTAGGATCTATCGGTCAACAAAAGTTTGGCTTGAGGGATGACTTTCAGTAGATCGCAGCGAGGTAGCTGCTTTGCTACTTACGAAACCCTGAGCCCAAATTAGGTCGTCTGCGAATATTTTAGCACCGGGTTCCCCACGAACATTTGGTGTGGTAAACAGGTTTAGAGGTGGCGCCAATCTGTCCACGATCCAGGCCGGTAGCAACAGCACTTCCCGCCAGCTGTGCGAGGCACCTGGTTACCCAAGGCCAACCAGTGATCCTTGGGGTGAGGGTTTCACTGCGGTTAGGCAACTGATGATCTCGCGTTAATTCAAGTTCAACAGTGGGCGTGACAGGGAATGAGGAAAGGTGCAGCCAACTCAGTTCATTTCACACCGCCAAATCATATCGTTTCCTCGTGGCCCGGTGGTTGGGGACCACTGAAGTACACTGTGCAGTGCGTGGCGGGGAGCTACATACATGTGCACTGGGCAGAACAGAACTAAAACACTGCAACCCGGAAACAATCTCTCAACAGTATTTGTGTACAGGCAGTCCCCAGGTTACATATGAGTTCCGTTTCCGAGTCCATCTTTAAGTTGGATTTGTACGTAAGTCGGAACAAGCACATCCAGTATTATTTAGCGTCAGTTAGTCAAACGTTTGTCTTAGTATATATTTTACCTTTCTATGCATATGAAACACTTAAGAAATGTATGTATTCCATTAATTAAACCACTGCATTGCTTAGTAATAATTGTAGCTTTCATCGGGGCAGAGCCTTTCACATGCTCCATTATTCTCACTTTATCCTTTAAAATTGTTCCGATCGTTGACCAACTGTAACCTAACACTTTTCCAGTGACCGATGGCGTTTCAACTCTTTCCAATCGCTTTATTATTTTCACTTCATTTTCAATCGCGATCACTTCCCATCAACAGAACAGAAATACTGCGGGTGGCGGGTCCTGAGGTCCGTCGGGTCCTAAGGACCACCTCACTGAATTCCCCGGGTCCAAAACTCCACCGCACTGAGACAGGTTAAATGAGACAAGCGGGGGCTGTGCTGGGTTTGGGTATTTGATCTTCCACAATATTCCGCGTGGGAATTTAAACTGGAGGTGGCAGTGTTTTATTCACGAGGTTGAGTTGCAGCTCAACATCAACCCGGCATGGATGGTACAGGAGTCATTGGATCGACATCAACCCGGCATGGGAGCAGTCTGTCACTCACTGGATCAAACTCGTTCTCGAGCCCGGCATTGATCTCACTGTGCCACCAGCCGACCGGAACGGGGGGGGGGGGCAGGGTCAGGGGGAATCTTGCTAAGAAAAATTTAAGCCAAATACAAAGTCACACACTCAACACAGTGTCAACAGCAAAGAGTTAAAATGGCGGACGGCATCACGATCCGACTGAAAATGGCAGACAGCGTTCTCCTCCCTCGGTTCGTAAGTATGAGTTGTCCGTAAGTCGGACATTCGTAACTCGGGGACTACCTGTACTTATTTTTCAATTTTTTCGGGATCTACTGGGGAAGTCTCAAAGATCAATCAGTCGATTGCGATCAACCAGTTGGTGACCACTAGTCTAGATAGAGTGGATCTGGAAAGGATGTTTCCAATAGTGGGGGAGTCTAGAATCAGGGGGACAGCCTCAGAATACAAGGAGGTTCCTTTAGAACAGCAATGAGAGGGTGATAAATCTGTGGAATTCATTGCCATAGATCACTCTGGAGGCCAAGCCATTGCGATATTTAAAGCAGAAGTTGACAGATCCTTGATTAGTCAGGGCATCAAAGGTTACAGTGAGAATGAGGTTGAGAGGAAAAAAAATCAGCCACGATCAAATGGCAAAATGGTCTCATTCTGCTACATTACCTTATGGTCTATTATCACTGTGAGTGAAATATCTTTCAAATAAGATGGCAACATAAATAATGAGCAAGAGTGTGAGTGTGAGTGTGTGAGTGTGTGAGTGAGAGAGACACACAGACACACACACACACACAGACTACATCAAACTTCATATATGTCACCATATACAACCCTGAAATTCCTTTGCAGGCAATCACAGTAAATATAAAAATCACAATCAAATCAATGAAAAGACTACGTGCTGGACACAGGGCAGATCCTCTGAAATGATAACACCAAGGAATTTAAAGTTGCTGACCCTCTCAACTTTTGATCCTCCAGTGAGGACTGGCTCATGGACCTCCACTTTTCTCCTGTTGAACTCAATAATCATCTCCTTGCTCTTGCTGATATTGAGTGAGAAGTTGTGGCACCACTCAATCAGATTTTCAATCTCCCTCCTACATGCCCACTTGTCACTACCCTTATAAATACAGCCAACGTCAGCAAACTTGAATATGGCATTGGAGCTGTGCTTAGCTTCACAATCACGGGTATGAAGTGAGTACAGCAGGGGGTAAGCACGCAGCCTTGTGGTGCAAATGTGCTGAGAATGATTGTGGAGGTTGCCAATCTGAACTGACTGGTGTCCGCAAGTGAGGAAATTGAGGATCCAAATGAAAAAGAAGGTTTTGAGACCTAGAGTGAAGGAAATCGGCTTTCATCTTGACCAGCACCGTCTTGGCAATCTATCTGGGCCGGCGTTTGAATTGAACCAATGACAGAGCAGCAAAAGGCTTTGCACCCTGGAGAGAGGAGTGAAGACCATGAAGAAGCAGCAAAATTAGCTCTCACCTCCATTCTGGGCTGGCGTTTAAAATTGTCTGAACATTGTATCAGCCCTTGCACTTGGGACACAGCTGCAGCAAAAGGCTCCAGGGCTAGACCGACCATCCAGCAATTCGCTCAGGACCCAGATTTCACCACCCAGCAACTTGCTCTGGGTCCAGACTCCATCGCCCATCCTGAAGCCAATGTCAAGCTCTTCAGACCAGCTCAGCGCCTCAGCCAGTTAGATAAGCATCTGAACTTCTCTGCCCGGGCCCCATATTCTCCTTTGGGCACCCAGAACGATCCAACCTCGCGCCTGGGCCAACTGTACAAGCACTGGGACTCCATCTCCAACAATTCTGCAACATCCCAGGAACTTGCCTCGCCATCACTTGCCCCTTCACTGTTTGTGGCGATAATTTAACACAGTTTACCCAGAACAGGTTTTCTTAGTGAAGTTTATAGACAGATTTCTGATCTTTTTGACTACCACAAGTTGTCACACATGTTCAGTAACATCCATCTTATCTGGAAGTTGATAATTGGGCAGAGTTCTCTACAAACAATCCTGACTGAAATCCTCAACAGTCATTTGAAAGGAGTCAAAGTAGGACATTTCCTTTTTATTTAAAATTGCAGCTTTCAATACATGGAGTGCCTTTTACCTGTCTTTTTCTTGCAAACGTTTTGGAGTTACAAAACATAACATCCAGAACTAGAGGTCATAGGTTAAGGGTGAAAAGTGACATATTTAAGGGAAACCTGAGGGGGAACTTTGTCACTCAGAGGGCAGTGTGAGTGAGAAACAAAGCCAGAGCACACTCACCAAATAACTCTGCAAAAGGATCACGGCCACCAAAGAACTCTCTAAACACTTCATCTGGGCTACGGAATGAGAAGATAAAATCAGGAAACTCTGTTCCCGCGCTGGGACCTCTGCCACCTACTGAAAATGAAAAGATGACAATTATAAATGATACTTTCAAATTGAAATGCAAGTCACAGTTTATAAATATCACTACATGTAGCAAGGCAGCTGATATTAACAAGGACCCCTCCCATTCCAATCATTCTCTTTTCTTCCCCCCCTCCTATCAGGAAGAAAGTACAAAAACTAAGAAAAAAAGCAGATTTAAGGTGAGAGGGGGAACATTTAAGGATTTGTGAGGCAAATTGGTGTGTTTTTTTTTAAAGAGACTGGTAGATGCCTTGAATGCACTGCCAGAAGTCGTAGAAGCACTTTGTTTAAGAGGCATTTAAGAAGACAGGGAATGGAGGGATATCGGCCAGGTGGAGACAGGTGGCATTAATCGTGTGTAGAATACTGATCAGGTTAGAGATGGTGGGATCCTGGTCTGTACTGTTCAACTGTAAGTTCTAGTCACTTTATGCTTACCTCCACCAACTAATCCTTCTTTTCCATATTTATCGTAAACTTCTCGTTTACTTCCTACAGAAAACAATCAAATTTAATTAAGCAGCACGAAATTGGGACATAACTTAGGACATGAAAATAGCCCATTCAACACAGTCATCTCCACCCCACCACAATTTCATTCTTTAAGATGTTTTCCCCATGAGAAGGAGTTTCATATTCAAACCACTCTCCTGGCAATGTGAATCAAATAGACCTGCATACCAAGACCATAAGAACACAAGCCCATAAGACATAGGAACAGAATTAGGCCATCGGGTCAGCTCTGCCAGTCCATCATGTCTAATTTATTATACTTCTCAACCCTATTCTCCTCATATCCTTTGACACCCTTACCAATTAAGAACCTATCCATCTCTGCTTTAAGTACACCCAATGACTCTACGACAACACTGCCACAACAAAGCAGCAACCAGCAAGCATCCCCACCATCAAGGCCATGTTTTCTTCTCGCTGCTGCCATCAAGGAGGCTCTAAAAGGAGAACTTTTATTCTGAGGCTGTGCCTTCTGGTCCTAGAAAATGGTGACATGGTGTGTGAATGCGTTCCCATTACAAAAGAAGATCTTTCCAGCCCAATCATACTTCTTGCTTCAAATAATCACTAAATAAAACACAACTGCATCTTTTCCCCTTCAGGTGACTGAAGAAGTTTGGCATGAGTTCCCAAATCCTCAGGACCTTCCACAGGGGCACCATTGAGAGCATCCTGACTGACTATCACTGCCTGGTGTGGGAACTACATCAACCTTGATCGCTGGGCACTGCGGAGGGGGGTACAGACAGCTCAGCACATCTGTGGATGTGAACTTCCCTCCATTGAGGATATCTATAGCAGCAGAAGGCCTGGAAGATCATCAGGGACACCAGTCACCCCAACCATGAATTGTTTCGGCTACTTCTGTCTGGCAAATGATATCGCAGCATTAAAGCCAGGACCAACAGGCTACGGGACAACTTCTTTCTACATGCCATTAGACTTATAAATTCACATGTCTGTACACTATAACATAGTCATAACTCAAAGAATTTTACTCCCTCACATGGTGGGATGGGTGTAAGATTTAAACAAATTCAATTCAGAAGGACATCATCGGTAGATAGGGTTGCAAAGAGAGCTTTTGGCAACTGCCTTCATATATCGGAGTACTGAGTACAGAGTTGGGATTTAATGTTGAAGTTGTACTAGATGTTGGTGAGGCCAAATTTGGAGTCTTGTGTGCAGCTCTGGTCATTTACCTGAAGGACAGATATTAGTAAGATTTAAAGAGTGCAGTACAGATAGAAATAAGGTGCAGGAGATAATGATTTAGATGCAAGGTCAAGAATTCATCTTATCATATTAGGGGACCATTCAATAGTTGTATAACAGTGGGGCAGAGGCAGTCCTTGAGCCTGGCGTTACATGCTTTCAGGCTTTTTTATTTACGGCCTGATGGAAGAAGGAAGAAGAATGAGATCTTTGATATATGCTGGTTGCTTTATTCAGACAACAAGAAGTGTACACAAAGTCATGGAGGGAGGTTGAACTGTGTCCACGGCTCTCTCAAAATGCCGGAGATTTTTCATCAGCTTGGCCTGATACATCATCTATTTATTACTCTCCATAGAAGCTGCCTAACCTACTGAGTTCCTTCAGCACTTTGTGTGTTGCTCTGGTTTTCCAACATCTGCAGAATCTTGTATCCGTAACTCTCTGTAGTTTCTTTGCCATTACAGGCACAGCAGCTACCATACCAAACAGTGATGTATTTGGATAGCACCTTTTTCTATGGTGCCCTGACAAGAGTCGGTGAGGGGCAAGGATGATGTTAACCTGTTTAAGAATGCCAGGTAGGAGATATTCAGTCCCAAACCTTCTAATCCTTCCAGTAACCACTGGTAATTATAAATCAAACGGCATTGAAATTCTCCTGGATAATGATAGCTTCAAGGCATGAAGTTACACTATCTGCTATCTTAACCACAATGCCGGTAAAGTTCACAAAGAGAATTCCTGGCTGACTTTTTCATAGAACATAAACATAGAACCATATAGCACAGTACAGGCCCTTCAGCTAACAACGTTGAGCCGCCCTTTAAACTTATTCTAAGATCAATGTCACCCTTCCCTCCCACAAAGCCCTCCATTTTTCATGAAATAGCTCTGTGTACAATAAATTCTAAGGGCATAGAGTACTTATCACAACGGTCCCTGCAAAGAGCCAGGACATCTTCAGTGGGCTAAATAGCCTAATGATGTGCACAACTCCCTAAGATGCTTCTGAAATACCTCCCGTTTTCTTTCAATAAGCCACTCATTATGCTTGCAGCCTATAAAAAGTAAATAAGACCATAAGATACAAGAGCAGAACTGGGCCATTTAGCCCATCAAATTTACTTCACCATTCCTGGTTTATTATCCCTCTCAACCCCATTCTCCTGCCTTCTCCCTGTAACCTTTGACACACTTACCAATCAAGAAACTTTCAACCACTGCTTTAAATATACCAAATGACTTAGCCTCCACAGCCATCTGGAGCAATGAATTCCACAGATTCATCAGCCTCTGGCTAAAGAAATCCGTCCTCATCCCTGTTCTAAATGGACATCCTTCTATTCTGAGCCTTTGCCCTCTCGCCCTAGATTCACCCAATATAGAAAACATCCTTTCCACATCCATTTTACCTAAGCCTTTCAATATTCAGTAGGTTTCACTGAAATAACTGGGTGTCAACTTACTGTCTGATAGCACTTCATAAGCCTCCGCAATCTCCTTAAACTTCTGCTCTGCAAATTCCTTATTGTCTGGGTTCTTGTCGGGATGCCATCGCAGTGCCAGTTTCCGGTATCTGAAATGAAAAGAGAAGGATATATAAAATTCTATGTACACAACGCTGGTAGAACTCAGCAGGCCAGGCAGCATCCGTGAGAAAAAAGTAGCCAACGTTTTGGGCCGAGACCCTTCATCAGGAATGGGGGGGGGGGGGGAAAGAGAGGGCCAAAGCCCAGTAATAGATATAGGGGAGGGGGTAGGGCCTAGAGGCGCCAGGTGGAAAACCAATCAGAGGAAAGATAAAGGGGGGGAAGGGGAGGGGATAAGCATGAAAGAACTGTAGAGATAAAAAAGCAGAAAGTTGAAAGGGGAGAGAGGCAGAGGGAGACCTGGGATAGGGGAAGGGGAAGGGGGAGGGAATTACCAGAAATTGGAGAGTTCAATGTTCATACATCTCCATCTCTGGAGACAGACTATCCACTGACATCTTCTACAAACCCACTGACGCCCATAACTATCTTGACTATACCTCTTCCCACCCTGCCCAATGCAAAAGTGCCATTCCCTATTCCCAGTTCCTCCATCTCCGCCGCATCTGCTCCCAAGATGTGGCTTTCCGTTCCAGGACTTCTCAAAAGTCCTCTTTCTTTCAGGATTGTGGTTTACCTTCTGGCGTCATCAAAGATGCCCTCACCCACCCGCACTTCAGCCCTTAACCCATCCTCCCGTCACCACAACAGGGACGAGGTTCCCTTTGTCCTCAACCACCACCCCACCAGCCTCCGGATCCAAAACATTATCCTCCACAACTTCCACCAACTTCAACAGGACCCCACCACCAAGCACATCTTTCCCTCCCTACCCCTCTCAGCTTTTCACAGGGATCATTCCCTCCACGACTACCTGCTCCACACTTCCCTCCCCACAGAACTCCCACCTGGCACTTATCCCTGCAAGCACAAATTCTACACCTGTCCCCACACCTCCCCCCTTACCACCATTCCGGGACACAGACAGTCCTTCCAGGTGAGGCAACACTTCACCTGAGAGTCTGCTGGAGTCATCTATTGCATCCGGTGCTCTCAGTGCAGCGTCCTCTACATCGGCGAGACCCGACGCAGATAGGGGGACCTCTTCATCGAGCACCTACGCTCCGTCCATCACAACAGACAGGACCTCCCGGTTGCCACCCACTTCAACTCTGCCTCCCATTCCCATCTAGATATGTCCATACATGGACACTTTTACCGCCATGATGAGGCCAACCTCAGGTTGGAGGAGCAACACCTCATCTACTGTCTGGGTAGCCTCCAGCCTGGTGGTATGAACATTGAATTCTCCAATTTCTGGTAATTCCCTCCCCCTCCCCCTATCCCAGGTCCCTCTCTGCCTCTCTCCCCTCTCAACTTTCTGCTTCTTTATCTCTACAGTTCTTTCATGCTTATCCCCTCCCCCTCCCCCCTTTATCTTTCCTCTGATTGGTTATCCACCTGGTGCCTCTAGGCCCTACCCCCTCCCCTATCTATTACTGGGCTTCAGTCCTCTCTTCCTCCCCCATTCCTGATGAAGGGTCTCGGCCCGAAACGTTGGCTACTCTTTTCTCACGGATGCTGCCTGGCCTGCTGAGTTCTTCCAGCGTCGTGTACGTATTCTTTGATCCACAGCATCTGCAGTTGTATTTTTGTGTATATAAAATTCTAGTTAGGCCGTATCTGGAGTATTGCATACACTTCTAGTCACTTCATTAAAGGAAGGATATTGAGGCTTTTTGAAAGGGTGCAGAAGAGATTTACCAGGATGCTGACTGGATTAGAGGACATGTACTATAATGAGAGGTTGGACAAGTTTGGGTTGTTTTCTCTGGAGCACCGGAGGATGAGGGGACATCTGAAAGAGGTTTACAAGATTATGATAAGCATGGATAGAGTAGACAGACAATATCTTTTTCCCAGGGATGAAATATCTAATACCAGAGGGGATGCAATTAAGGTGAGAGAGGTCATCTCAAAGGAGGTGTAAAAAGCAAGTTTCTTCCCCTTCCTCTGAGAGTGGTGGGTGCCTGGAATGTGCTGCCTGGGGTGGTGGTAGATGCAGACACATTAAGGACTTTTATGTGGACATTGTGTTGGCAGAAGAGATTAGTTTAGTTGGCCATTTGATTGCTAATTTAATTGGTTTGGCACATTGGTGTGGGCTGAAGGGGCTGTTGCTGTGCTGTACTGCTCTATGTTTTAAAAGATAACATCAACTCACAATGGATTGTTACGGTCAAAGCCTTGAGCAGCCCATCCAAAATCACATTATATTTATCAACAGATCTACCGGCTTCATTCTCCAGCTTTTCCACTGCCCAGCCAGTCACAAAATGGACACATCAACTTTACAATCCATCTGTAAGCTCCCCCTTACTAACTCTACCTCCTTCCAGACCAACAACTTTTTTTTCTTTTCAAATCTTTTTATTATTATTATCCAAAATAACAAGATTACATTGAAGTAGATAACACTTACAACGTCTCATAGGGAAAAAACAATGTTTTAGATCTTGCCACTTCTCCATTTCTGGTATCCCTAGAAATAAGGCCATAAAACCACCTCCTAGTGCAGGAGTCCCTAAAGGATTACTTGCGGGTTGCATCAATGGTAAGGAAGACAAATGCAATGTTAGCATTCATTTCAAGAGGACAAGAATATAAAGGCAAGGATGTAATGCTGAGGCTGTATAAGGTGTTGGTCAGACTTCATTTGGAATATTGTGAGCAGTTTTGGGACCTCTACCTAGAAAAGAATGTACTGGTATTGGAGAGGGTCCACAGGTGCTTCTTGAGGATGATCGTGACATTGTGGGCCAAAGGGCCTGTAATGTACTATAGTGTCCTGTGTTCTACGTTCAGTGGAATGCTGCCGACTGGTACAGTCCAGGCTTTGGAAGGACGTGCTGAGAGATGCACGGTAGCTCGGTGCAGCCAACACAAAGACTCTGTGGGAAACGACTACAGTCTGCGCTCCTTTCATTACTGCACATGGAGGGTGTAGGATTTGGCTGAGGAAGCCCCACAAACAATAAAAGGGCCTTAAGTGGCCATGTTGTAGCAACGGTGCTATATCTGTTTGTGTTTTTATTTCTCTGTAAAGTTTACGCTATGTAATGTACTGACCAAGAAGCAAAGGTTATTTTCCTTGGCAACACGAGTGAATCTGCAGATGCTGGAAAAAAATAAAAACACAAAATGCTGGCAGAACTCAGCAGGCCAGACAGCATCTATGGGAGGAAGTTGTGACGACGTTTCGGGCCGAAACCCTTCATCAGGAGTGAATTATTTTTTTCCTTGCACTGTTTCTTCCTTCTATATACTTTTCATCATGAGTAAAGTCTACTTCTGAAAAAAAACCCTTGCTGAGCTGGAATTGCATATATGCCAGACTGATAAAGGACAACAGATTTTCACCTTCTAAAGCCTCAGAGGACAAAAGATTAAAGACTAAAGATTAACTTTATTTGTCACATGTACTGTACATTGAAGCATACAGTGAAATGCTTCATTTGCGTCAACAACCAAGAGTCAGAGTTTATGCTGGAGCCAGTCCTCAAATGTTGCCATGCTTCCAGCAACAACATAGCACACCCATAATTTACTAATCCTAATCTGTACATCTTTGGAATGTGGAAGGAAACTAGAGCACCCAGAGGAAACCCATGCGGTCACAGGGAGAACATTAAAAACTCCTTATAGACAACAATGCGAATCAAACACCAATCAGTAATCACTGGCACTGTAAAGTGATTGCGCTAACCCCTCTGCCACCGTGCTGCCCACTTGCTAGATCCTAGAAGGATCATAAAACCATAGGATCATAAGACATAGGAGCAGAGTTAGGCCATTCAGGCTTTCAAGTCTGTTCTGACATTCCATCATGGCTGATTTATTATCTCTCTCAACCTCATTCTCCTGCCTTCTCTCCATAACCTTTGACACCCCTAATAATCAAGAACCTATCAATCTCCACTTTAAATATACCCACTGACAATGAACTCCCTAGATTCAGCACTCTCTTGCTAAAGAAATTCCTTCTCATCTGTCCTTCTGTTCTGACGTTTAACCCTCTGGTTCTAGAGCAGGGGTGGGCAAACTTTTTGACTTGTGGGCCACAAAGGGTTCTAAAATTTGACAGGGGGGCCGGACCAGGAGCAAATGGACGGAGTGTTTTGGTAATACACCTCATAAGAGAAAATAAAATATCATGGGATATGTAGAAAACATGTGCTTTAGTTTCAATTGAAAATGAACAAATGCATTACAACAAAATATCTGTCTTTGAAGTCCCATGGTATTTAGCTATTTATTGAAATGACTTTTAAAACACTGAAAATTAAATGAATAAAATACAGCTTTTTTAAATAGTAACAGTTATTATTTTAAAGCACTGAAAATTCTGTTATCCTTCAAGATATTATCATCATCACTCTCTTCCTGACTGTCTTTATTTCAAAAACGGTAGGAGATGCAGGTCTACTTGTCCTGCTCCTTCTTACTCAATTGTCCCCTGTGCCAAAACTCAACAACGACCAGCACAAGGACAGAACAGTGACAGCGCACCAGTATGCGGAGCGCGTTATTTGATCTGGAGCGCATTTTTTTATTTTGAGAACGTACGTGCACCTGCGCACTACTCATGTCCATCACTTAACAGAAATGACATGTAACATGTAAGGCTTATTGAAAAAAATATTTTCAAATGCATTTTTTTTTTTACATAACACAACGAAGAAACTTATTTTTAATTTCAGTGGGAACAGTGTTGTTGGTCTCCCTTTTTAGCCAGCGCATCAAAGTCTGGATTTAGTTTTGTTGTGGCGATTCTCAAGATGGATCTGAGGTGTTGGTCAGTTAACTTGGATCTGTGGCTGGCTTTGTTGATGTTCGTGACGCTGAACGCCTGTTCACACAAATAGGTCGAGCCGAACAACGCCAGCATCTTCTGTGCCATCCTCCGGAGGTTTGGAAACACCTCTTTACCAAGTGAAGCATAAAAGTCATTCAGTTTAAGAGAGTTGAACTTCTCTTTTAAGACGGGGTCAGACTGAAGGTCGATCAGTTCCAGCTGTAGCTCCTCTGGTGCTGTTTCAGGATCTTGTGACAGGGGACAGGCCACCAACTGAAGTGACTTGTCAATTTTTTCAAAATCAGAAAAGCGACGGCAGAATTCTCTGTGCAGCGCATCCAGTGACTCGCAGTATTTTTTCACATTTGCGCCGGCCTCTTCCAGCGTGGCTAGTGTGGGAAAATGAGTGAATAACTTATTCAAAATCTGCCTGGAGAAAAAAGCCAGCTTGGATTTAAAGGCTTTCACGTTTGTGTACAAGTCATGCACAAACTGATCCTTCCCCTGTAGCTTCACGTTCAGTTCATTCATGTGTGAAAATATATCCACAGCAAACGCAAAGTCACAAAGCCAGCTCGTGTTGCTCAGCCCAGGAAATTCGCTGGCCTTCCTCAGTAACTCCAAAAATGCACCGATCTCCTCTTTGAGCTCCCATACTCGTTGAAACACTTTGCCCAAACTTAACCAGCGGACACGGGAGTGATAAAGTAGGTCCTGGTGATCCGCATCAGATTCCTCCAGGAACGTGATGAACTGACAGTGCTGAAGTCCCCTTGCACGTATAAAGTTGACAAGTTTTACGACAGGATTCACAACATGATTCAGCTGTAGTACCGATTTACATAGAGATTCCTGGTGGATGATGCAGTGAAGGAAAATAACATCCTGGTCAGGATTTTCATCTTTCACTTTATTCTGTATTCTCCTCAGCAGGCCAACATTTTTCCCCATCAAATTAGGAGATCCATCTGTGGTGACGTTGATAAGTTTACTCCAAGGGAGCTTCATATTTTCGATGACAGCAGACACCCGGTCATACAAGTCCTCTCCCCGTGTTTTTCCTTTCAGAGACTCCATTGTCAAAAACTCCTCCGTTATTTCAAAAGTATTGTTAATTTCTCGGATAAAAATGAGCAGCTGAGCAGTGTCTTTTACATCGTTGCTTTCGTCCAGTGCTAATGAATATAACGGGAACGACTCTGCCTTTTTTTTTTAAGTTGCTGGTTATATCTTCATCTATCAGTTCCACACGGCGAGTCACTGTCCTGCGTGATAAACTGATTTTTTCAAATTTGCCTTTGCTCTCCGGACACAATACACCTGCGGTCTCCACCATACATTCTTTTAAAAACTTGCCTTCAGACAGAGGCTTGCTGGCCTTTGCTAATTTGAATGACAGCATAAAACTCGCCTTGGTACTTGACTCATGAAAAGCAGTTTGACGGTGAAAAAAATTTTGTTGAGCCTGTAAATTAGCTGCCAACCTCTGAGCATTAGCTTCCCGTTCGTTCGTTGACTGGTTGCTAGCATAGTTGGCATGTTTTGTGGCAAAGTGACGGCTGATATTATATTCTTTAAAAACCGCCACAGTTTCTTGGCATATTAGGCATACAGCAGTTGATCGGTGTTCGGTAAAAAGATATTTAGTTGTCCACTCCTCATTAAACACCCGACATTCTCTATCCACTTTTCTTTTCTTAGCTCCACTTATCTTTACAAAAGGGGTGAGAGGTCAAAGAGTAAAGCGCAAATGTGGAGTAATACGCTGCACCTCAACAAAGGTCAATGTATATAGAGTGCGTCATCTATTGGGAAAACGCTAGAATTGCGGGGAAAAAACGTTAACAAGGTTTATTAATATAATTTCATCAAGTTCTGCGGGCCGGATTAAAAAGCTTAACGGGCCGCATATGGCCCCCGGGCCGTAGTTTGCCCATGCCTGTTCTAGAGTCTCTTGCTATAGGAAACAATCTCTCCACATTCACTCTACCTAGGCCTTTCAATATTTGAAAGATTTCAGTGAGATTCCCCCCCCCCTTTCTTCTAAACTCCAGCGAGTGCAGGCCCAGAGCCATCAAACGTTCCTCATGCAAACCCTTTCATTGTCAGGATCATTCTCATAAACCTCCTTGGGCCCTCTCCACTGCCAGCATATCCTTTCTTAGTTTAGGGGCTCCAAAACTGTTCAGAATACTTCAAAACTACTGCAACACTGAAAACACAAGGAAAACAGCTTCCAACATCGAGGACCTCCACCATCCAGCTCATGCTCTCTTCTCGCTGCTACCATCAGGAAGGAGGTACATCACCAGATACAGGAACAGTTACTGTTCCTTAACCATCAGCTCTTGAACCATAGGGGATAAGTTCACTCACCCCAACCCTGAAATATTCCCACATACTCACTTTATAAGACTCCATCTGATATTTGATACTTATTGCTTCTTTATTTATCATCATTATTGTTTTTTAATTTTTTTGTATTTGTGTAGTTTGTTGTATTTGACTGTTCCGCAGGGATAGTCTTTCACAAGAAAATGAATCTCTGGGTTGTATATGGTGACATACATTTACTTTGACAATAGATTTACTTTCCACTTTGAATTTTCAAATGCTGTCTGACCAATGCCTTATAAAGTGTCAGTGTCAGCTGCAGTCCCATTGGAATGTGCAGAGTGGGTGGAGTTAATGCTTCCTGAACTGGGGAGTCCAGAATCACATCCTCAAAATTAGAGGTTGGTCATTCATGACAGAGCTGGGGAGATATTCTGTTATTTTTGAGGATGATGAATCTGTACAATTGTCTACCCAAGAGCACCATGGGGATTTGGTCACTAAGTATAGATTCAGAAAGTTCAAATTGCACTTCCGTGCTGGACCCAAGGAAGATCTTCTGAAATTATAGCACGTGAATTTAAAGCTGCTGACCTCCCCTCTGCCTCTGATCCCTCAATGAAGACAGGCTCATGAACCTCTAGTTTCTTCCTCCTATGGTCAATAATCAGCTTCTTGGTCTAGCTGACATTGAGTGAGAGGTTGTTGCTCTGGCACCACTCAGCCAGAATTTCAATCTCTCTCCTAAATGTTAATTCATCACCACTTCTGATTTGGCCAATGAGGGTGGTGTCATCAGCAAACTTAAATATGGAACTGGAGCAGTGCCTAGCCTCACAGTCACAACTATAAACTGATTAGAACACAAAGTTAAGCATACAGCACAGAACAATAGGCCATCTGCCATATGGGTAGAAAATAGATTTATTTTGTGAATGGTCAATGTAACAGGGAAAGTGGAGAATACCCATTCACTCAAATAAACTTATAAGGCTTCTTGCAACACAAGATTTACTCGAGTCAAAGTGGAACATGCTAAGAAGGAACAAGCATCTTCTGACTAGTTTATAATGTAACTTTGCTCTATTGGAGAGACCTCACTTCATGTTTAAGTCCAATGTGGACTCAGCAATAGAGACCAATCACTATGATCCAACAAACACCTACATTAGCAATAGATCATCTGACCACCAGGAAGGGGTGGCAGAATGAGCAAGGCCCAATTGTTAACCTAAAATAGGTCAATACTGGGAATACAGATCCATAATTCATGAAAGTGGTCTCACAGGTAGATAGGGTCATAAAATGAGCTTTTGGCACATTACTCTTCATAAATCAAAGTATGGAGTACAAAAGTTGGGGTGCTATGTTAAAGTTGTATAAGACATTGGTGAGGTCTAATTTGGAGTATTGTGTGCAATTTTGGTCACCTACCTACAGAAAAGATGTAAACAAGATTAAACATAGAAACATTGAAAATAGGTGCAGGAGTAGGCCCTTCGAGCCTGCACTGCCATTCAGTATGATCATGGCTGATCATCCAACTCAGAACCCTGTACCTGCCTTCACTCCATACCTGATCCCTTTAGCCACAAGGGCCATATCTTACTCCCTCTTAAATATAGCCAATGAACCGGCCTCAACTGTTTCCTGTGGCAGAGAATTCCATGGATTCACCACTCTCTGTGTAAAGAAGTTTCTCCTCATCACAGTCCTAAAGTCCCTTTATCCTTAAACCGTGACCCCACATTCTGGACTTCCCCAACATCGGGAACAATCTTCCTGTATCTAGCCTGTCCAACCCCTTTAGAATTTTATACGTTTCAATAAGATCCCCCCTCAATCTTCTAAATTCCAGTGAGTATAAGCCTAGTCGATCCAGTCTTTCTTCATATGAAAGTCCTGCCATCCCAGGAATCAATCTGGTGAACTTTCTTTGTACTCCCTCTATGGCAAGAATGTCTTTCCTCAGATTAGGGAACCAAAACTGCACACAATACTCTAGGTGCGGTCTCACCAAGGCCTTGTACAACTGCAGTAGAACTTCCCTGCTCCTGTACTCAAATCCTTTCGCTATGAATGCCAACATACCATTTGCCTTTTTCACCGCCTGCTGTACCTGCATGCCCACTTTCAATGAATGGTGTACAATGACACCCAGGTCTCGTTGCACCTCCCCGTTTCCTAATCGGCCACCATTCAGATAATAATATGTTTTCCTGTTGTTGCAACTCAAGTGGATAACCTTAGATTTATCCACATTAAATTGCATCTGCCATGAATTTGCCCACTCACCTAACCTATCCAAGTCACCCTGCATCCCCTTAGCAGCCTCCTCACAGCTAACACTGCCGCCCAGCTTCGTGTCATCCACAAACTTGGAGATACTGCATTTAATTCCCTCATCTAAATCATTAATATATATTGTAAACAACTGGGGTCCCAGCACTGAGCCTTACGGTACCCCACTAGTCACTGCCTGCCATTCTGAAAAGGTCCCATTTATTCCCATTCTTTGCTTCCTGTCCGCTAACCAATTTTCTATCCACATCAATACCATACCCCCAATACTGTGTGCTTTAAGATTAAAAGAGTACAGAAAAAATTTACAAGGATGTTGCAGGACTCAAGGATCTGAGTTATAGATTGAACATATTAGGACTTTATTCCTTGGAGTGTAAGAGATTGAGGGGAGATTTGATAGAGGTGTACAAAATTATGAGGGTTGTAGACAGGGTAAATACAAGCAGACATTTTCCACTGAGGTTGGGTGAGACTAGTACTAGAGGTCATGGATTAAGGATTAAGGATGAAAGGTGAAATATTTTGGGGAAATCTGACAGGCAACTTCTTCACTCAGAGGGTGGTAAGAGTGTGGAATGAGCTCCCAGTGAAAGTGTGGCTGGGGACTTATTTGCAACATTTAAGAGAAGTTCAGATAACTACATGGAAGGGTATTGAACACTATTGTCCAGGTGTGGGTCAATGGGACTAGGCAGAATAAAAGTTCTGTACAGACTTGATGGGCCAAAGAAGGTGTTTCTGTGCTGCAGCACTCTATGACTCTATAATATAGATTGTTATGCGAAAAAATAGTGTTAGTGCAGTTAGGTAACAGATATGATTCCAAGGGATGGCAGAACAGATTAAAAGCCTCCCAGTGCATCAGTAGAAACATGTTGTTATCACATGCATTTCAGGAACATCTGCACTGCCAGATATGATCAATACACATCTGAGGAAGGAGATAATGCTCACACTTACGCTTTCTTGATGTCTTCTTGAGAGGAATTACGAGAGATTCCCAAAATATTGTAGTAATCCACCATTTCCTCCTCTACAGCTGTCTCCCTGTGGAGAAATCAAAGCAACACGTCAGATCAACGGAATCAGAATCAGGTTTTTTATCACTGACATGAAATTTGATGTTCTGCGGTAGCAGTAGATTACGATACATAAAACAGACTATAAATTAGAAAAAGGAATATTATATAAAAAATAAGTAGTGCAAAAACAGAACCAAAAACAACCCCATGATTTATTTTCTTGTGGGCATTCATGGTAAGTACCAAAAAAAAAAAATGAATGATAAATATCCAGAATAGGAAATGAAGAGTCCTTGAAAGTGAGTCCATAGGTTGTGGGAACAGTTCGGTGTTGAGGTAAGTGAAGTTATCTCCTTCCTATATGTGCTCCTGGGTTTACAGTTCATTCAGAAATCTGATGGCAGGGAGAAGAAGCTGTTCCTTAAAAGTTTAATTATTATCAAAGTATGTATGCAGTACACAACTCTGAGACTCTTCTTCTCCAGATAGCCACGGAACAGAGAAAACCAAACCAAATCAAATTTAATTATCATTCAAATAATACATGGATACAGTCAAATGAGACAGTATTCAACTGGGGCCAAGGTGCAGAACATACATCCAAAATAGCAAGAGAGAGAAAAAACACACATCATTACACAAGAAAGTACATGTTCAGGGTTTTCACAGAGAAACAGCAAACCCACCCCCCCCCCCACACAAAAAAAAATGGCAACTCGATCATGAACCACCCCACCACCCCGGACCAAATTATCAGCCCCCAAATCCCCTTCCCTTGCACAAACAACAAGATCATTCCCCAAATCCCCTTCCCTTGCACAAACAAGATCATTCCCCAAATTCCCTTCCCTTGCACAAACAACAAAATCATTCCCCAAATCCCCTTCCCTTGCACAAACAAGATCATTCCCCAAACCCCTTCCTCCACACAAGAAAAACTAACAAAAGTGCAACAAGAATATTGATCTCCAAACCCTCCCCCCAACACACACAAAATCAATTAGAAAGAATGGGGGAACACCACACTATATGAAAAAATATAAGACTGAAAAAGTCCATAACCATAGTCCAAATTCATAAACACAGAACCTTGGTAACATCATTGAAAGAGAGAGACACAACTCAAGTACAGAGGCCTACCCTCCGGGCACAGCAACAGGGCACATTGGCTCCAAAATGAGCACTTGCTCACCTTCCACAATCACCTCAATGCTTCAATCTTCCCCATTGTTATAATTGGTGAAATGGAGTCTATCTGTGGCTCATGTCCTGTCTCGAAGTTCCTTTGCCTCAAGGACTCGAGCTCGGAGACCAAAATCTTCTCAGAGACAGCAAAATGCTGAGTGTGTTGAGTGTGGGTTTCCAGGCTCCTGGACCCCCTCCATGATAGTAGAAATAAGAGGGTGTGTCCTGGGTAGTGCGGGTCCTGAATGAGATGCCACATTTTTAAGGCACTGTGTTTTGATGATGTCCTCTGCAACTTTTTTCAATCCTGTGCAGTGACACCTCCATACCATGCTAAGATGCAACTAGTTACAACGCTCCCCGTTGTACATCTATAGAAATTTGCTCAAGTCTTCGGTGATATACCAAATCTCTTCAAACACCTAATGAAATGCAACTGCTGGATGCCTTATTCATAATTGCATGTTGGGCCCAGGTTTGATCTTCAGATATGTTGACATTCAGGAACTCATAACAATTCAATCCTCATTCTGATTCACAAAACCCTCTATTGTCTCATTTCATTCCCATCTCCTCCAGTCCCAAACTCATTCTCCTGTTCCAAGCTTAACAAAGATGCAACAGATAGGATAGAGGAAAACTGTTCTCATTTAGCCATTGCCCCCAGATTCAGCAGTACAGACACAACACACAGGAAAAGCCATTTTTATGCAGAATGATTATGATCTGGATCTCTCAGACCATAGGGATTGTCAAATCAGGCCAGATTCATGTTATTGCACAGGACAGAAACAGGTCCTTAGCCAGCTCATGCTTGCTGACCAAGCTGCATAACTCAGCTTGGTCCATTTGCTTCTGTTTAGCCTACAAACTGATTGGGGTTTGATTTCCGCCACTGTAAGTTAATTCATACATTCTCCTGTATGGGTTACATACGTAACCAGATAGGTTTCCTCTGGTTGTTTGGGTTCCTCACACATTCCAAAGATGTACAGGTTAGGGTTAGTAAGTTATGGGCATTCAATGTTGGTACTGCAAGCATGGCGACACTTGTAGGCTGTCTCTAGTACAAAGCAAACAATGACATAAACGATGGCTTCACGGTATATTTTGATGTGCACGTGATAAATAAAGCTGATCTTTTCTTTAAGCCCTTCCTATCCACATGCCTTTCAAATATTGTAACTGTAATTCCTCTAGAGCCATATACCCACCACTCGCAGTGTGGAAAAATTTGTTGCTGAGGTCTCCTTTAAATTTTTCCCTCTTTCCCTTTAATTCTATGCCTTCTAGCTTTAAATTTACCGATCTGGAGAAAAGACTTCAACCCTATCTATGAGCAATATACACATACAATACTGGAGGAGCTCGGCAGGTCAGGCAGCATTTCCAGAGGGGAATAACAGTTGATGTTTCAATCTGAGACCCTTCATCAAGACTGAAAGGGGGGGGGGGGGAGAAGATGTCAAAATAAGCATGTGGGGTAAGGAGGAGGGATATAAGCTGACAGGTGAGACCAGGTGAGGAGGGACTGAACTAAAAAGCTGGGAGGTAATAGGTGGAAAAGCTAAAGAGTTGATGGAGGATCTTGGCCCGAAACTTCAAGTGTCTTCCCTTCCATAGATGCTGCCTGACATGCTGAATTTTTCCAGCATTGTGAATGGAGGTGAGGGAGAAGGTGAATGGGCAGGTGTAGCATTTGTCACTTGCAGCGATACGTGCCAAGAGGAAGATTAGTGGGGAGGGACAAATGGACAAGAGAATCATGGGCTCTTGTTAATCTTTTCTGTGCCCTTTCCAGCATAATGACATTCTTCCAATAGCTGGTGACCAGCACTGCACATAGTAATCAAAGAGAAGTCTCACCAATGAATTATACGGTTGTAACTGATGCCCCACACCTGTAATTGTTGTCTTAACCAATGAAAGCAAGAATGTTAAATACCTTTTTCAACACCCTGATCAACAAGAAGTTAGGTCAAATGGCTTTCTTCTGTGTTGCAATGATTTGAAATTATGAAGAAGGCATACCAGCAGCTGTAATTCTTTAGGAGTTTGAGGGGATTTGGATAGTCAAAGACTAGCAAGTTCCTACAGCTATACCACGGACAGCATTCTGACTGTCTGCATCACCATTTGCTACAGAGATGTCAATGAACAGAATGGGTAAAAGCTACAGTTCCATTACCGGCACTAACATCAAGGACATCTTCAAAAGGCGATGCCTCAAGAAAGCACCTCACAGGAAGGACCCTCACCATCCAGGTCATGCCCTCATTTGGTATGAGAACTTGATGGTATATCCTAAGAACTTTCTACAGGGGAACAATTGAGAGCATCCTGACTGGTATAGGAAATGTACTTCCCTCAATCACAGAGAGCGGTATGGACAGCCCAGCACATCTTTAGATGTGAACTTCTCACTATTCAGGACATTTACAGAGACCAGTATATTAAAAAGGCCCGAAGGATCATGGCAAACCGAGTCACCCCAACCTCAAACTGTTCCAACTGCTGCCCCCCAGGAAGTGGTACCACAGCATAAAAGCCAGGACCAACAGGCTCCGGGACAGCTTCTTCCACCAGACCATCAGACTGATTAATTCATGCTATAACTGTATTTCTATGTTATATTTTTGTACATACCATTTTTTATAAATCACTATTAATTGCACATTTAGACATAGCATAGCATAAATATTTTTGCTCCTCATGTATATGAAAGATGTAGGCAATAAGTCAATTCAATTCAGTTCAATTCTTCTCATTATTACCATCATGGAGGAGGTACAGGACCCTGAAGATGAGCACTCAATGTTTTAGGAACAGCTTTTTCCCCTCCACTAACAGATTTCTGAATGGCCCATGAACCCATAAACCTCACTATTTTGCTCTCTCTTTGCACTATTTTTAATATAATCTTAGTGTAATTTACAATAAATTTTATGTAATACACTGCGGTTGCCACAAAACAAATCTGACAACATACGTCAGTGATAATAAACCTGATTCAGATTCTAATGATCTCGTGTCACACCATTGCACAATGGTGACCTTGGCTTCACCTGCCTGGTTCTATGTTCTTTAACACCCTCGCAAATTGCCTCTACAATGCTTCCAAAAACGTGCCTCTTTGAGAAAGCTTCAACTCTCTTGTTGAGATGCCTACCTCACCATGACACTTTCCAGTGGAGATGTAGGAGTAGAATTAGACTGTTTGGTCTATTAAGTCTTCTCTGCCATTCCATTCAGGCTGATTTATTATCCCTCTCAACCCCATTCTCCTGCCTTCTCCCTGTAACCTTTGACACCCTTACTAATCAAGAACCCATCAACCTTCATTTAAATATATCCAACGACTTGATAAAGCTTGCTGCAGTTGCTTTTATATCAGAAATTTGAAAGAGCTCAACTCAAATTCCAGGACACCCAGAGTTTGTGACTGCAGCCCTCTGCAAGTTTCCTCAGGAAATCAAAAAGTCCAAGCTTATTGTCAAAGTACATATATGTTACTATATACCACCTTGAGATTCATTTTCTTTCAGGCATTTACAGGAAAATAAAGCAATACAATTTAAGAAAATCTATACATAAACGAAGATTGATAAAAACACACAATGTGCGAAAAAGAAAAAATTCTGCAAATACAAAAAATAATAACACTTGAGAACATGAGCTGTAGAGTTCTTGAACGCGAGTCTGGAGGCCATAGAATCAGTTGAGAGTTGTATGAGTGAAGTTATCATGCAGGTACATGATGGATGCAAGATAAAAACTGCTCCTAAAACTGGTGGTGTGGGACCGAAGTAAAGTGTAATGAAGCCCAAGTTATGTGCCAGCATCTCCTCTGGACAACTAGAAGTAGAGAATACAGGTTGGGCTCCTTTCCCTCCGGGATTCATCACAAAATAGGCAAAATGCCAACGGAGAAGTCTCAGACATTCCTCCATCAGACATAATTGCATTCCTATAGCATCCTGCGTGACCACAAGAAACTCTCCTCTCAATTTAATACAACGGCCAATTGCAATTCAAATAAAAGATAGAAAATTACAGTACTTCACAGGCCCTTCCACCCATAATGTTATACTGACCTTTTAACCTACTATAAGATTAATCTAACCCTTCCCTCTCACATAACCTTCCATTTTTCTCTCATCCATATACGCGAGTCTCTTTAATATATCTGCCTCTACTGTCACTCTACTGCCACCCACCCACCACTCTGTGTTTAAAAAAAACTTTGTCATTCTCCCCCCCCCCCCCCATACCTTCCTCCAATCACCTTAAAGTTGTGTCCCCTAGGGTTAGCCATTTCCACCCTGGGAAAAAGACTTCGGCTGTCCACTTGGTCTATGTTTCATTATCTTGAATAGTTCTATTAAGTCACCTTTCATCTTCCTTATTTCCAAAGAGAAAAGCCCTTGCTCACTCAACCCATCCTCATAAGAAGGTGGGTTAATGCTCAGGGGGACCTTCAGGTTCAATTTCATAGTACCCTGTAACTATAGTACAACACAGGTAGATAGGGTGTTGAAGCAGGTCTATGGTTGGGGTTCCTGCTGCTAATAATATGATTTATAATTAACTTAGTGATAGCAAACTGCTCATAGCCTTGAAAGTGTGGTCTCAATGACAGAGTATTAGTGATCCATTCACTGTCAGAGGTGATATTGGGGTAATCTCTTGAGAGTGCTTGGACCTTGGACTGCTCCAACAGTATAATGCTCAGAACTGAAAGATAGTGGCATTCTGTGCGTGAATTACTTCACAAAGACTGGTATAATTCTACACAGAGAGCGGGCATTCTCTCACAATATATGAAAACTACAGCAAACTGTAAGGTCAGCACAAAAGTCTACCATCACTGCAAGTAATGTACGTGTCCACTGCAAAAAAGTGGGGAAGGAAAATCATTGTAGACTCTAGCCACTGCAAAAAGCTTTTTCCAAAAGCTCCCTTCTGAAAAGCATTATAGGGCTATTAAAACAGTAACTTCACCCCATCTTAAAAGTTTCTTTCCCCAGCCAGTTAATCTGATCAACCATTCTAGCTATACCCACTCTCATCATTGCAATGCACTGTAAATACTTCAAGCCATTTTTATGTTACTTACTTTGCAAATACATGATATTGATGTATTTATGCACATTTTATTCCACATCCATACTTTAACCTCTAACTTTACTTTTCTGTGATTCTTTATGATTATTGAATGTACTGTTTATTGCTGCACGTTGCACCAATTCACTACAGCAAATTCCGAATACATGCAAATGCATTTGGCAAATAAAGTGATCCTCTTCGCTTTTCCACATTGGTACTGTGATGGCAGATTCAGTGATTTAGAACAATGAGGTTGAACAGTAATTGCTGAGCTCACCAGCAACACTCACATTCTAGTAAATACATTTTTAAAACTCGCTTATGACAGTTTATGCATAAAAGTCCTACAAGTTATTTTATTATTTTTAAATGTTAAATCAGTGGATTCCTGAGCTGCTATTTTCAGGCGTCGAGGATCAAGTGTGTGGTAACCAGCCTATTTATGGCCACAGCCCTGTCACGCCGATCATCGTCACACTGCCCATCAACTCCGGGCAGTTGCTAGGTTGCTTGTCCAGAAACCTAGCCACTCTGTGACTCAGCACTCTGCTAAATCAACTGAGAGGAGGTTTAGAGAAAGTTTATCAGACTAGTACCCGGAATCCACAGTTTGCCCAAGAAGAAAAGATTAGACAGATCACTGGAGTTGGGTAAAACTGAGAGAGGAATTAACACATTAGTGATTCCACAGATGCAGGAAATCTTGAGCAACACACACAAAATGCTAGAGGAACTCAACAAGTCAGGCAGCATCTATGAAGAGAAATAAATAGTCATTGTTTCAGCCCAAGATCCTTTGTCAAGACTGTAAAGGAAGGGGGTAATGCCAGAATAAATAGGTGGGGAACAACATCATCTCTTGAAATTATTTCAAGCTCTCTTCCTCAAAAGATTAGTGAAGGAAAGCCTTTGAATATTTTTAGGGCAAAGGTAGTAGAGTTTCATAAATGGTGGGGCAGAGATATGAGGCCAAATAATGTCTTACATGATCTCCAAACTTCCACATTCGCCTCAATGTTTCAATCTTCCTCATTGCCTTAATCAGCGAAATGGTGTCAAACCTCGGCTTACACAGCCTGTCTACAAGGTACCTGCACGCTGCCTCTGCCTCCCAGAATCCTCTCAGAGACTGCCGAGTGCTAGAACACCCAAACAATCTCCAAAAAGCAAATCACAGGTTCTAACAGTTCCATTCAAGGTAAGTGAAATATATGGTTTCATGAACTATCCAGAAGATATTGACTGAAGGAGTGTTGTATGCAGACATTATCTTGACTGGAAGTATTCTATGGAAATCTAGGGAAGTTGAAATCTATTCAATCTTTCTTAACTCAGTTCCTCCAATCCTGGCAACATCTTTGTAAATTTTCTCTGTACTCTTTCAATATTATTTACATCTTTCCTGTAGATGGATGACCAAAACTGCACACAATACTCCAAATTAGCCCTCACCCAACAGCTTAATACAACTTCAACATAATGTCCCATCTCCTGTACTCAACACTATGATCTATGAAGGCCAATGTGCCAAAAGCTTTCTTTACAACTCTACCTGTGATGTCACTTTCAATGAATTATGGGCCTGAATCCCAGATCCCTTTGTTCTATCACAGTCCTCAGTGTCCTATCGTTCACTGTATAAGTCCTACCCCTGGTTGGTCCTCCAGAAGTGCAACACCTCACACTTGTCTGCATTAAATTCCATCTGTTATTTTTAGCCCCTTTTTCCAGCTGGTCCAAATCCCACTGCAAGATTTGATAGCCTTCCTCGCTGTCCACTACACCCCAAAGTTTGGTGTCATCTGCAAATTTGCTGATCTAGTTTACCACATTGTAAAGTATATCAATGATCTCGATGACAAACAACAACAGACTCAGCACTGATCCCTGTGGCACTCCACTAGTCACAGGTCTCCAGTTAGAGAGGCAACTATCTACAATCACTCTCTGGCTTCTCCCACAAAGCCAATTTCTAATCCAGTTAACTACCTCATCTTGAAGGCCAAGTGACTAAACCTTCTTGACCAACCTCCCATGCGGTAGCTTGTCAAATGCCTTGCGGAAGTCCACGTAGCCAACATCCACTGCCTTGCCTTCACCAACATTCTTGGTGACTTCCTTGAAAAACTCTAAGATTGGTTAAATATAGCACACATAAAGCCATACTGATTATCCCTAATCAGTCCACATCCAAATACTCATATTTAGACCTTTAGAATACAGTACCTTCTAATAACTTTCCCACTACTGATGTCAGGCTCACAAACTTATAATTTCCTGGTTTATTCACTCAGCCTTTCTTGAACAGTGAAACAACATTAGCTATCCTCCAATCCTCTAGTACCACATTGGTTGTTAGGGATTATTTAAATATCTCCGCTAAGGCCCCATAGGATTTGTCCACCTTAATATGCCTAAAGACAGAAAAACACCTCCTCCTCTGTAATCAATATAGGATCCATGACCTCGCTGCTCCTTTGCCTCACTTCTATATTGTGTCCATCTCCCAAATACATCCAGAGGCAAATAATCTGTTTAAGATCTCCCCCATCCATTTGGCTCCATGTACAGATAACCACTCTGATGTTCCACAAAGCCAGTTTTAGACCACAAGATATAGGAGCAAAATTAGGCTATCTAGCCCATCAAGTCTTCTCTGCCATTTCATCATGGCTGTTCCATTTCCCTCTCAGGCACATATATACTTTGCACTGTTGGTCAGAAGAACTACATTCTATATATCAGTGAATTCAAATGAATCAAGGACAGTGGAAGCAGAGACTAATTGTCTCTGTTCTTGCCATGAGTTTGGGGATGGAGGCTGCCATTTGGTGAAGACACTATTCCCTATTCTGTGAGCTTGACATGATTGGCTTGATAAATGTTTTAAAGAAGACACAACGATACTTCAGGTAATCTGCTGGACGAGAGATCATTTCCAAATAAGAAGTTATTTGTGAGATGTTCTTTGGTTGGATACAACATGCAGATTTGTGATTATTGGGGTTAGTGCCTGCCTGGAATGATTCAAGATCATTGCTGATTGAGAACAAAGAGCCATAAATTATCGACTGTCATTTGATGGGAAAAGGGCAATAAATGGATGCTGGCTTGGAGCAGAGCCAATATCAAGGTGTTAAAGGTCAGACACATGACCAGTGGCCAATGACACTAGAATGCGATATTTGAATTGATAAGGAATGGATATAAAAGTGGATGCTTCGTGTGTGTTGGCAGCAGTAACTTCAAAGAATAACCATCACAAATACAAGCATGAGCGACCCTGCGTGAAACACATGGTGAGTGAATTGAGACTACGAGGAACACCTGACCAGTGTAAACTCCTTTGCCCAGATAATACCTTTGCTATTCTTTGATTATTCAGGAGACTCAGGCATACCTAGTGGGTGTGCACACAAGGTATTTATTGTATGAATTCATGTGCTTGTTGGTTTAAACAATAGTACTGGTCAGTAAATAGATATCTCTGTGCCTCACTGATTATTGTTACAAGAGTTAATTCATACAAAAGTACTTTCAAAATTTCACTTTTGAAGGCCTCCCACTTACCATGTACATCTTTGCCAGCAAACAGCCTGTCCAGTATTACCGAATATTACCGAAGTTCAGATTACCAGGTGAGACCACACCTGGAATACACATACCAGATCCTTTCTGATACCATTAAAATTGAGCTTTCTCCAATTTAGAATGTCAACCAAACCTTATCCTTTTCTATAATTATCTTGAAACTAATGGCGTTATGATCACTAGATGCAAATTGTTCCCCTACACAGACTTCTGTCACCTGCCCTGGCTTATTTGCCAATAGGAGATCAAATATTGCACAACTCTCCCATTGGGACTTCTTCTACATACTGATTAAGGAAACTTTCCTGAACACATTTGACAAACTCTGTCCCATCTAGTCCCTTGTCCATTCGTCCCTCCCCACTAATCTCCTTCCAAGTATTTACCTCTGCAAACAGCAAACATTCCTTCCAGCTGAGGCAACACTTCAACTGCAAATCTGATGGTGTCGTCCATTGTGTCCGGTGCTCCTGATGTAACCTCCTCTATGTCGTGAGATCCAACGTCAAGTGGGGGACTGCTTGGTTGAATACCCTGCACCATCTGCCACAAGAGGGACTTCCCGGTGGGCAAACATTTTAATTCCGATTCCCATTGTGACATATCAGTCCATGGCCTCCTCCTTCCAAGACGAGGCCACCCTCAGGGTGGAGAAGCAACACCTTATATTCTGTCCGGGTATCCTCCTACCTGATGGCATGAATATTGATTTCTCCTTCCAGAAAACAAATTCCACCCCCCCCTCTATTTCCCACTCTAACTTTTTATTTCTTCTCACCTAGCTATTACTTCCCCCAGGGTCCCCTTCTCCTTCCCTTTTTACTCTCCCTTCAGATTCTTTCTTCTCTTGCCCTTGACCTTTCCCACCCACCTGGTTTCTCCTATCACCTTCCAGCTACCTTCTTTCCTCTCCCCCTCCCCACCTTTTTATTCTGGCTTCTTACATCTCAGTCCTGAAGAAGGGTCTCAGCCTGAAATATTGACCACCTATTCATTTCCATAGATGCTGCCTGACCAGCTGAGTTCCTTCAGCATTTTGTTTGTGTTGCTTCCCATCTAATCCTTATACAGCAGGGCAGTCCCAGTATTATGTAATGCACCAGACTGCTGCTGCAAAACTACAAATTTCACACCAGAGGTGCTACCATACCCCAGATACCCCATAAATATATAATTATGTATTTAATAATTACACTCGGTGGACATTTTATCAGGCACACCTGTACACCTGCCAATTAATGCAAATATCTAATCAGTCAAGCATGCAAATATGGTCATGGTTCAGTTGTTGTTCAGACCAAACATCAAAATGGAGATCTAAATGGAGAAATATGATCTAAGTGACTTTGAATGTGGAATGATTGTTGGTGGCAGACAGGGTACGTCAAGTATCCCAGAATCTGCTGATTTCCTGGGATTTTCAAGAACAACAATCTCCCAAGTGTTCAGAGAATGATACGAGAAACAAAAAATATCCAGTGAGTGGCAGTTCTGTGAACAAAAGCGCCTTGTTAAAGAGAGACATCAGGGGAGAATGGCCAGAGTGGTTCAAGTTGACAGGAAGGAGACAGTAACTCAAATAACCACACATTACAACAGCGGTGTGCAAAGGAGCATCTCCGAACACACAACACATCAAAGCTCGAAGTGGATGAACTTCAGGAGCAGAAGATCATGAACATACTCAGTGGCTACTTTATTAGGTAGAGGAGGTACCTAAAAAAATGACCACTGAGTGTATTTCAGTGATAATAAAACTGATTTTAAGAGCCTTTTTTAAGAACATTATGACAAGATGGAGGAGCAGAATTAAGCCATTTGATCCATCAAGTCTGCTCCATTATTTCATCAAGGCTGTTCCATTTCCCTCTCAGATTCAATCTCCTGCCTTTTTCCTGTATCCCTTCATGCCCTGATTAATCAAGAATCCATCAACACACACAAAATGCCGAAGGAACTCAGCAGGCCAGGCAGCGTCTATGGAAAAAAGCACAGTCAACGTTTCAGACCAAAATCCTTCAGCAGGACTGGAGAAAAAAAGCTGAGTAGATTTGAAAGGTGGGGTGGGGGGGGGGGGAGAGAGAGAGGCACACTAGGCGATGGGTGAAACTTGGTTGAATGGTGAAAAGGACAGAAGGCCATGGAAGAAAGAAAAAAGGGGAGGGGTTGAAGGAGCACCAGAGGGAGATGATAGGCAGGCAAGGAGATAAAATGAGACAGGGAAAAGGGGATGGGAAATGGTGAAATGGGGGGGGGGGCAGGGAGGCATTACTGGAAGTTTGAGAAATCGATGTTCATACCATCAGGTTGGAGGCTACCCAAATGGAGTATAAGGTGCTGTTCCTCCAAAGTAAGTGTGGCCTTATCACAACAGTGGAGGTGGCCATGGATAGACATAATCGGAATGGGAATGGGAAGTGGAATTAAAATGGGTAGCCACTAGGAGATCCCATTTGTTCTGGCGGATGGAACATAGATGCTCAGCAAAGCGGTCTCCCAATCTACAAAGTACATCAGGTCTCACTGATATATAGGAGGGGCAGGTGTGGCAATTGTTCTGCTTGCAAAGAGAAGTGCCAGGAGGGGAGATCTGTGGGGAAGGACGAATGGACAAAGGAGTCGCCTAGGGAGCGATCCCTACAGAAAGCAGAAAGGTGGGGGGGGGGGGGGCGGAAGATGCGTTTGGTGGTGGGATCCAGTTGGAGGTGGCATAAGTTTCAGAGATTTATATGCTGGATGCAGAGGCTGTTGGGTGGTAGGTGAGGACAAGAGTAACCCTATCCTTAATAGGGTGGTGGGAGGATGAGATACGAGTAGACATGCGTGAAATGGCAGAGATGTGGCTAAGGGCAGCAATGATGGTGGAGGAAGGAAAGCCCCTTTCTTTGAAAAAGGAGGACATCTCCTTTGACCTAGAATGAAAATCCTCATCCTGACAGCAGATGCAGCAGAGGCAGAGGGATTGAGAGTAGGTGATGGTGTTTTTACAAGTAACAGGGTGGGACGAGGTATAGTTCATCGGTTTATAATAGACATCGGTGGATAAGCTGTCTCTGGAGATAGAGACAGTGAGATCGAGAAAGGGAAGTGTCGGAAATGGACCAGGTGAATTTGAGGGCAGGTTGGAAGCTGGAGGCACCATGAGTGCAGAAAGCATCACCAAAGCAGTCGTCGATGTAGTGTAGGAAAAGTGTGGGACAGCTACTAATGAAGGCTTGGAACATACACTGTTCCACATAGCCAACAAACTGGCAGGCATAGCTCGAACCCATGAGTGCCCATGGCTACCCCTTTTGTTTGAAGGAAGGGGGAGGAGCCAGAGAAGAAATTATTTAGAATGAGGACAAGTTCTGCTAGGCAGCAAGTGGTGGTGGAGGGGAACTGGTTGGGACTTGTTGGCCAGGAGAAACTGCAGTCTGATCAAGGACAGGGGAAGCAGACAAGCCAGTTGTCTTTGTTTCCCCCATTTTGTGGACTCTGAGCAGTTTCTTGCTCTTGGATAATCTAATCAGAGCAGCTGAATGTGGACAAAGGAAGCTTCAAGTAGTGATCTGCTAAACCTGAGACTATCCTCAAACAAGTAGCCATTTGTTATGTAAAGGGCGTGGACTCTGAACTGATCCTCGCTCTGGGACAATCTAACCAGAGCAATATCCCTGAGACCATTCTCAGAGGAGTCATGTAAAATGCCAGACCTGCAATCGGTAATCTCGTTAGACTCTGTCTAGGTTGCCCCATTTAACTGGTTTGGACCAGTCAGAGTGTAAAGACACAAATACACAAGGCAGGGGTGGGCACAGCCATGAAACAATGTTGGCTGTAGCCCTGTACAGTGACCAGTAAGAAGGTGACCCAGGTAGATCAGGTGACCTTGAGCCAATGGGATGGAGATCCAATGGTTCAATTGATGAGGAACAGTACAAGACTCAGGAGCTCCAAACACACAGGGGTGATAACTCTCCAGCAGCCAGAGACCAACCATCGCTGATAAGGAGAACCCCACAGACACATGGAGATCAGAACTACTAGGAACGCCTGGCCAGCGTAGACTCCTTTCCTGGTTAATACTTCTCTTCCCTGACAGTTCATGAACAGTCAATGAATTATAGTAGGGTGCACACAGAGACAGTTTGTAAACTCACATGCTTTTAGTTGAAACAATAAAAGTTACTTGTCAGTATATACAAATTTTCTGTGCCTCACTGATCATTATTACAAGGGGTGATTCTTGTAACAGACTGGTGCCCAGAAAGAAACAGGCAGCTTTAAGACCTTCCTGGTGTGGATGGAGGTGTATATGGACTGGACATCCATAGTAAAAATAAGATGTTGGGGGCCAGGGAACCTGAAATCCTTGAAAAGATCAAGAGCGTGTGAGGTGTTACGCATGTAGGTGAGGAGGGACTGAAGTGGGGTGATAAAACAGAGTGAAGGTATGCAGATATGAATTCAGTGGGGCAGGAACAAGCTGAAACAATGGGTCTACCTGGACAAGAGGTTTTGTGGATTTTGGGTAGGAGGTAGAAACAGGAAGTGCAGGGTGCGGGAACTATGAGGTTGGTGGTGGTGGATGGGAGATCCCCAGAGTCCATAAGATTAGTGACGGTGTGGGAGACAATGGCCTAGCGTTCCTTAGTGGGGTCCTGTTTGGGGGGTGTCTGAGAGTTGGCACTGGGCCTCAGCAAGGTAGAGGTCAGTTCACCAGACTACCTCAGCACCTCCCTTATCTGCAGGTTTGATGGTAAGGTTAGGATTAGTGCAGAGGGAGTAGAGAACGAGCATTCAGAAGGAGTGAGGTTGGAATAGGAGAGAGGAGTGTTAAAGTCTAGATGGATAATGTCCTGTCAGCTGTTGACAATTTAAAGATCCAGAGCAGGGAGAAGACCAGGGTGGGGGGGGGGGGGCTCCAGGGAGAGGAGGAGGGTTGAAGACGAGAGAAGGGATCAGTGTGGGGTGGGGAGTCCTTGCCAAAGAAATGGGCTTGGAGATGGAGACAATGAAAATCTATCAACCTCTGCCTTAAAGAGGACCTGCTTTTAGCTTTCTACCTAGCTACCTAAGCTCTCTCTTCAGGATCTCCTCGTCTTTCCTGCCAACGTCATCAGTGCCAATATGTACCAATGTTCACCTTCCCCCTTTAGAATGTCTTGGACACAATCCAAAATATCCTTAACATCCCTAACCCTGGCACCTGGGAGACAACATACCATCCAGTCGTTTCTAACATGTCCACAGAATATTGTCTCTATTGTTCTAACCATGGAATTGCCAATCAGTACTGCCATCCTCTTCATCACTTTTCTCTTCTGAGCCACAGGGCCAGACTCAGTACCAGAGACCCAGTCACTGTGGCTCCGCCAGTAGGTTCCTCCCCACCCCCCCCCCCCACAACAGTATCCAAAGTGGTATACTTACTATTGAGGGGAATGGCCACAGGGGTATTCTGCACTGGCTGCTCATTTCCCTTTCTTCTCCTGTCAATCACCCAGTTACATGACTATCTCCCTATAGCTCCTATCTATCAATCTCCGTTTGAGCCGATAGTCACTGAGCTGCAGCCTCAGTTCCTTAACACGCTCTCTGAGGAGCTGGAGCTCAGTGCATCTGGTACAGATATGGTTATCTGAGAGGCTAGAGGTCTCCCAGAATTCCCACACATCTCACACAGAACACAACCCCTAGAACTATTCTCATTGAACTAACTACGCCCTAACAGACACAGGGAATGGAGATTAAATAAGAAGAAACTTACCAGATACTTACTTTGCCTAAGCTAGATGAGCCAAAGTCACTTCATCATCGGTGCACTCACACAATGGCCCTTTGTCCCTGCATTATTTTTATTTGTCGTTTCTAATGAATCCTGTTCATTGACTGGGTGCAGCCCAACTCTAAAAACTGCTGTGAATCACTACCTTTTTTAATCTTTGGCCGTGTACGCAAGTGAAATCACCATTTCTTCTTGTGTTTCCACTCACTGATGGGACGCAGTCTGACTTTAAGAAACTTTTGGATAGGTACATGGAGGGGCAGGGCTTGGAACGATATGGGACGAATGCGGTTAATTAGGTCTAGCTGGGTGGTCTCTGTATTTGGGCTGAAGGACCTGTATCCATTCTGTATTGTTCTGACTCCAGGCCTCAGTCTAAACCAGTAGCAAGTACCCAACCGTACATCATCTTCACCACCATGTTGTCCCATAGTTACAGGAAACTCTGGACTTGAACCCCAAGGTCCCTCTGATCAACAATGTTCCTTAACCCTATAATATTCAATAATTAACATTTCTGCTTGAGTCTCTGCTGCATAATATTTTGAATATTCACATAAATGGATATGATTTTCATACATTTTAACTTCATCATTTTATTTAGTTTTATTTCATTCAGAAATACAGCCCTTCTGTCCCAACAAGTCCATGCCACTTAATTACACCCATGTGACCAATTAACCTGTTAAACCACTTTTGGAAGAGTCATTAGGACAGATTGTTAAAATGAGCAGGAAATTGTAAAGTATATCTTGATTTATCATTTTCACGTTTAGATCTGCAGCAAAAAGCTTTGCTTTGTATGCTGCACTGATCATTTCATATTAGTGCATTGAGGCAGCACAAGGTGAAACAATAAAATACATTATTACAGTTACAGTTTAGAGTAATAAAGTCTTAAAGTTACCAAGAGAGTGCAGTGCCGGTAAACGTTAAGATACAAGGCAAAACAAACAAAATGCTGGAGGAACTCTGCAGGTCAGGCTGCTTACATGGAGAGGAATAGCCATATTGGGCCAAGACCCAATTCCTTCCTCTTCAGCCCTTTACTATTTCCACCTATCACTCCCAGCTTCATTCCCTCTCCTCCACCCACCTCGCATCACCTTCTAAACTGATACTCATTCTCCTCCCCCACCTTATTCCGGCTTCTACCTACTTCCTTTCCACTTCTGATAAAGGATTTCAACCCAAAGCAACAACTGTTTATTCCCCTCCATAGATGCTGCCTGATCTGCTGTTCCTCCAGCATTTGTGTGAGTTGCTCTGGATTTCCAGCATCTGCAGAATTGCTTGTTTTTATAAGCTGCAAGGCCATGACAAGGTAGATTGAGAGGCCAGGAGTCCACATTATCATACTAGGGCACCATTTAGTCTTTAAAACAGCAGGGCAGAAGTTGCCCATATATAATGCTGAGTATAATGCTTAAATGACAATACACCAAGGTCCAAAAGCAGAACATGATGTTCTGTCAAGTCAATATCGATGCTCACCACAGGGAAACACAAGAGATTCTGCAGATGCTGAAAATCCAGAGCAACTCCAATTCCTCCGTTCCATCAGGCAAAAAATACAGAAACTTGAGAAACACTGACCGCCAGGCTCAAGGACAGCTACTTTGAAAACAACAGAATAGAGAAGTGCAATGTAAATCTATTATCTGAGTGCAAATATAAAAAGAAAAAAAAACAAAAATAAATAATGTTGAGTGTATGAGATGCAAGAACCCTTGAAAGTGAGCCCACAGGTTGCGGAATCAATTCGGTGACACTTGAACGGCCTTCTTACACGCTAAAGATGAACAGCTGATCCATTAGCCTACCTCCTTATGCCCCTTGCACCTTATTGTCTATTTGCACTGCACTTGCTTTGTAACACTATATTCTGCATCCTGTCTAACTTTTTAGCTCAATGTGCTAGCTCGAACGCAAACAAAAGCTTTGCACTATACCTCGGCGCATGTGGCAATCTTAAGGCAACAACCGCAGAGCTAGGAATGGCTTTGCGGGAATGAGGGGGAAGTCTGGAGCGCTCGTCCCGAGTGACAGAGGGTCAATGGAAGGGACGGCCAAGCGCGCCAGCGCAGTCGTGCGCGTTCCCGAGGGGTGTACGCGTGTGAGAATGTTGCGGCGCCTGCAGCCGAGTGGAGAAGCGGGCAACATAGTGAAAATGTATGTGGAGGGTAACGCTGCATGTAGCGGACGAAACATAGTAACCATCTGGCGACAGACGATCAGCTGTTCGCCCTCTGGAACCTTTGCCGGTGTGGCCGTCCTCCTACCTGCTGTGAGTGTCGCCTCTTCCCGCCCTCAGTTGCCAGATGCGCCAGATACCCTGATCTCAGCGCGCCGTCAACAATCCAAACTGCAGAAAAGTCCAGAAACCCGCCCCGCCCCGCCCCTGGCCCGGGATCAGGGGACGCGCGCAGGCGCACACACTCGATGTGCGAGAGCTGTCCCTCTCCCTACTTTGAGATAGTGTACTGAAGAAGTGTTTCGGCCCGAAGCGTCAACTGTTTATTCCCCTCATAGAAGCTTCGTAATCTACTGAACACTTCCAGTATTTGCAGAATCTCGTGTTTATGTGGCCGTAGACCTGAATCCAATTGCTCGGAGACCGTAGATACTGGATTGTATCCTGACGTAAACAGAAACAGCTTTATTATCACTGATATATATCGTGAAATTTTGTTGTTTTGATGCATAAAAATTACTATGTTACAATAAAAAATATGTAAAAAGTAAATAGTTCAAAAAGAGCAAAGTAATGAGTAGTGGGGTCATGAACCGTTTATAAAGCTAACGACCACAGGGAAGAAGCTGTTTTCCAAAACTTTTCAGTGTGGGTCTTCAGGCTCCTGTACCTCCTCTCTGGTGGTAGTAATGAGAAGAGGCCCTAAGTGGTGAGGACCCTTAATGATGGATGCCACCTTCTTAAGCAATCGCCATTTGAAGATGCCCTCAGTGGTGAGGAGGCTTGATACATCGAAAGTGCAGCGCAGATTTGGCCATAAGACTTAGGAGCAGAATTAGGCCCTTTGGCCCATCGAGTCTGCTCTGCTATTCAATCATGGCTCATCCTTACCCCCAGCCCCACTCACTGGACTTCTCCGATCAAGAACCCAACAAGCTCTGCCTTAAATACAGCCAGTGACCTGGCCTCCACAGCTGTCTGTGGTAATGAATTCCACAAGTTCACCACCATCTGGCTAAAGAAATTTCTCCACATCTGTTTTAAATGGATGCCCCTCTATTTAATGGGCCAAATGGCCCTACTCTTATGTCATGGCATTATGGTCTTATGGTTGGACCATTGGTGGAACTTTGAAGAGGAAGTAGATCAATATTAGATCATAGAAAAAAGGGGTATGGTGGAATGACAGAGAAGAGGTACATACACAACACTGAAAGAACTCAGCAGGTCAGGCAGCATCCGTGAAAAAAAGAGTAGCCAACGTTTCGGGCTGAGACACTTCATCAGGAATGGGGGGGGAAGAGAGGGCCAAAGCCCACTCCCCTTTCAACTTTCTGCTTCTTTATCTCCACAGTTCTTTTATGCTTATCCCTTCCCCCTCCCCACTCTTTATCTTTCCTCTGATTGGTTTTCCACCTGGTGCCTCTATGCCCTACCCCCTCCCCTATCTCTATTACTGGGCTTCGGCCCTCTCTCCCCCCCCCCCCCCCCATTCCTGATGAAGGGTCTCGGCCCGAAACGTTGGCTACTCTTTTCCCACGGATGCTGCCTGACCTGCTGAGTTCTTCCAGTGTTGTGTATGTATTCTTTGATCCACAGCATCTGCAGTTGTATTTTTGTGTTGTGACACAGAAGGGGTGATGCCTCTATCATCCTATTGAATGGTAAGGCAGGCTGGAGAGGCTGATTGGCCTTCTCAAGGTCCTGTTTCTTATAGAGCCATACAGCATGGATACAGGCCCTGAGTATTTGCCCACCCAGCTAGTTCAAATGCCCTGATTAGGCCCATGTGCTCATTGGTCACACTCCCACAGGTACCTATCTAAGTGCTTCTAGAGCTATACTATTGTACCTACCTCACCCACTTCCTCTGGAAGCTCATTCCACATGCAATACATGGAAAAAACCACCCTTCAGGCCCCTTTTTAAATCTGTTCCCTTCTCACCCTAGATGCACATCCTCTAGTTCTTGACATTTCTACCCTTTGAAAAAGACTCCCTTTCCAGTCCTGATGAAGGGTCTTGGTCTGAAACGTCAACTGTTTATTCTCCATAGATGCTGCCTGACCTGCAGAATTCTTACAGCATTTTGTGTGTGTGTTGCTCTGGATTTCCAGCATCTGCAGAATCTCTTGTGTTTATGATTTGCCACTCCTCTACAAATTCTCTTTGAGGAATGCCTCCCCTGAAGAAACTTAAATTTTCTCTTCAATGGGACTTCAGCAAGACCCTCTCTTGCTGCTCCCTCTCTGTGATCATTGCTGCTCTCCAACTCTTCGACCATGTGTTCACCCAGACTTGCTAGTTTGTACTCCTTCCCGTCGCCTCCCACCTTATTCTGGCTCCTGATGAAGGATCTCAGCCTGAAACGTTGACTGTTTATTCCTCTTGATAGAAGCTGTCTGACCTGCTGAGTTCCTCCAGCATTGTGTGTGTGTTACTCTGTCTGTGCTGCTTGTAATTTTATAAACCAGTGAATAGGTCTCTCCTCAGCCTCCTATGCTACGGAGAAAACACTACAAGTTTGTCTCAGTGAAGTTCAGAAAGGTGAGTGGGGGGAGGATCTCATTGAAACCAACCAGACACTGAAAAGCACAGATAGAGTGGGCATGGAGTATGTTTCTGCATTGGGGGAATCGAGAACCAGAGAGCACAGCCTGAGAATAGAGGGACTTTTTGAACTGAGATAAGGAAGATTTTTTTCTGCCAGAGGGATGATTAATCCGTGGAATTTGTTGCCACAGAGGCCAAGTTGCTGGATGTATTTAAGACAGAAATCAATACTTTCTTGATTTGTAATGGGGTTAAGGTTTATAGGGAGAAGGCAGAATGGTGTTGACAAAAAATGTCAGCCATAATGGAATGCCAAAGCACACCTGATGGGCTGAATGGTCTAATTCTGCTCCTATATCATATGGTCTAAATACAAGGGTGCTGGATAAATAGGATTTCAAGGGAGTTAGGAAACAAGAGGCGAGTTTCCGAAGAAGTTGAGTTTGCAAATCATGCAGGGTGAATGACCAGATAAAGTTCAAGTTCAAAGTAGATGTATTATCAAAGTACATATAAGTAACCAAATACTTCCTGGCCTTCTTGCAGGCATTCATAGTAGAACAGAGAGAAAGACACAAAGACTGACAAACAACCAATGTGCAAAAGAAGACAAACTGTGCAAATGCAAAAATAATAATAATAAATAAGTAAATAATGATACTGAGAACCTGAGTTGTAGAGTTCTTGAAAGTGAATCCATAGGTTGTGCTCAGTGATCAGTGTTGTGGTTCAATTCTAACTGAAGTTGGAGACGGAATCGATGTCGCGAGCTGATGTCCGACTCCATTTCACTGTTTAAAATGTCCATTAATTGCCGAATCATCGAGGAAGATTGAGACATCGAGGCAAGTGCAGAATGCGAGCGAGAATTTTAGCATTGTCTGCCTGCCTTTTGATCACTGCCGGAGGAGGAGTCTGTGAGCGGCCTTTCACCGTGTGAATCATGGTGGCAGGCAGGTGGGCTACTCTGCCTCATATGGTGTCCCTCTCTTTCGGTGAATGTTGGTGATATCGTAGAATGGTATTGTAGTTCTGTATTTATGAATTGGACTATTGTGTTTATGGACTGTGGATGTTTTCAGACTTATGGTTTTTATATTATCTTTTTTAATCGCTTGCTTCCATTTTGTTGTACTGTGCAAGGGGAAAGAATTTGGAGGTTAATGTTCTGTTAAGTTTTTTACGTAGGGGAGGGGTTGTTTTTGGGGAAATCGATATCCCTGTCCTGTTTTGTACAGGGGTGGGAGGTTGGGGGTGGGGGGGATTGATTATTAGGATGCTATTCATTTTTGTATGAGGAGGTGGTGGGATTGATGTTTCTCTCTGAAAGACTTTCAAGTTCTTTCTTTGTTTTGTGGCTATCCAGAGAAGCCAGATTCAGAGTTGTGTATTTTAGAATTGTGTTATTATCATGCTTTGATAATAAAATTAATCCACTGCATGTCAGTTTGCAGACCTCTACTTTCTACAAGGTGAAACCTAACATCCTGCAGCATCTGATGACCCTATAATCTCTGAAATCATCAGAACATCTTCAATGAGGGTGAACCCTCACAAGGCGTCAGGCTCTGATGGTAGACCATTGAAAACCTGTGCCAACCAACTAGCTAGTGTTCAAGAACATCCTCAATCTCTCTGCATTCAGAGGCTCCCACCTGCTTAAAAGAACGACAATCCTACCTGTGCCCAAGAAAAGCAGGGTGAGTTGCCTCAATGCCTGTTGTTCAGTTGCACACACTTCTGCAGTGATGAAGTGCTTTGAGTGGTTGGTCATGGCCAGAATCAACTCCTGCCTAAGTGACCTGGACTCACTGCAATTTGCCTATCACCACAATAGACCTACAGCAGATACAATCTCTCTGGCTCTCCACTTGGTCTTGGATTATCTGAACAATAGCAATACCTAGGCAATACTGTACACACAAAATGCTGGAGAAAGTTGATGAGTGAAAGAGACAAAGGTCTCGAGGAAGGGGAATCTGATAGGAGAGGATAGACCGGGGGTCGGCAACCTGCGGCTCCCGAGCCATTTGTGGCTCTTTCACCTCTGTGCTGCGGCTCCCTGTGGCTTTGGGAAATAATTGGTCAGTATTTAATTAAAATGTATTTTATGTTAGTTTGTTAGCTTTTGAAATGTAATTCTAAATTTGAAGATTATGGTGATCTTATCCGAAACGGCTCACAATTAGCCAGCATTCCGGCTAAGGGAGATAGCCTACGGGGGTTTGTGAGTACGCGTCTTTTGCAGCATCTGCGTCCAGGGGGGCTGGGTTGAGGGAGGCTTAAAAGCAAGGCTGTTTAGTTCGAATAAAGCTATCTTTGACTGCAGTTTACTGACACCGCTACAACGTGTTTTTATCGCTGGCTGTCCAGACGGAAGGTGCTGAAACGCTTTGTCGCGTGTCTGGAAGAAGTGAAAACTTTCCTGGGCAGCAAAGGGCCCACCTTTCCTGAGCTGGAACAGCCAGAGTGGCTGGAAAAGCTACACTTCATGGTAGACATGACAGCGCACCTGAACACGCTGAACACAGCTCTTCAGGGGAAAGGACGCACAGCCCTGCACATGTTGGAGGATGTTTTGGCATTCAAGCGCAAGTTGACGTTGCTTGCCAGAGATTTACAGAAAGGCACTTTGTCTCACTTCCCCAATTTGAGAGAGTTCAAACAAGGTCACGACATGATAATTTCGGAGTATTTACATTCTGCAATCATCGCAATGCAAACATCGTTTGGGAAACGCTTCTGTGAGTTCAGAGAGGAAAAAAACACATTATCCTTCCCGGTCACTCCCTTAAGCATCGATCCTTCCCTACTGAATACGACTGCATTGGCAGGTGTGAGTCAACCTGATCTTGAGATGGAACTGGCCGACATAGCCGACAAAGACATATGGGTGTCCAAGTTTAGACGCTTGACAGCAGACCTTGAAGATGTTGCCCGTCAGAAGGCCGTTCTTGCTCAGAAACACAAATGGAGTGATATTGAAAACCTTCCAAAACCGGACAAACTTGTGTTCGAAACATGGAATGCTATGCCCGACATTTATGTAAACATTAAAAAGTATGGGTTTGAGTCCTGTCGATCTTTGGATCCACATATGTAAGTGAGCAGGTGTTCTCCAACATGAACTTTATTAAAAACAAACATCACGCACGCCTCACAGATGACAGCTTGCGATCCTGTGTAAAGATGAAGGTGACGTCATACAGCCCTGATGTGCAGACGCTGTGCGCTGAGGTCCAGGAGCAGAAATCCCATTAACCAAGTATGATAAATATTTTAATTGCCTATTATTTTATGTATATTCATATTTTTTCATTGTTCAGTGAAATAGTCCTTTTATTTTTCAGGCTGACAGCTGGCTGATGTTATTTTTGGTTTGCTGCTGGCGGAAAATTTAAGTTCGGCGTTTTTCATAAATACAAGAAGGACTCAAATAGACATTGAGTATTTTACTTAAAAGTAACTTTCAACCCAACGTCTTTTTTTCGGAGTTCAAAATGTTTTTGTTGCATGCAGAAATGTAATTTCGTTTTCTCTGCAGGAGTTCATCAATTTCATAAATGCAACACATTATAGTTTGTTTATACATAGCATAAAGGCAAAAAAAACGTTGTATGCAGTGTTATTTCATTTTAAATGTCAAACGGGTTTTGCGGCTCCCAGTGTTTTCTTTTCTGTGGGAAACGGGTCCAAGTGGCTCTTTCAGTGGTAAAGGTTGCTGACCCCTGGGATAGACCATAGAACAAAGGGAAGGGGGAAGTGATAGGCAGCTAAGGTAATAGAGGGAAACAGGAATGGGGAATGGTGAAGGAGAGGGGGCAACTACCAGAAGTTTGAGAAATTAACGTTTATGACATCAAGTTGAAGGCTACCCAAAAGGAATATAAGGTGTTGATCTTTCAACCTCAGTGTTGTCAAATCGCGACAGTACAGAGGCCATGGACTGACATGTTGGAATGGGAATGGGTGTAGTGGAGTTAAAATGGGTGGTCACAGGGTGATCCTGCTTTTTCTGGCAGACGGAGCATAGGTGTTTAGTGAAGTGGCCTCTCAATCTACCTCGGGTCTCTCTGTTATACAGGAGGCCACACCAGGGGTACCATATACAGCAGTTGACCCCCACAGATTTATGGGTGAAGTGTCAGCTCACCTGGAAAGACTGTTTGGGACCCTGAATGGTAGTGAGGGAGGAAGTGTAGGGGCAGGTGTACTTGCAAGGACAAGTACCAGGAGGTTGATCAGTGGGGAGGGCCAAGTAGACAAGGGACCCACGTAGGGAGTGATCCCTGCGGAAAGCAGGAAATGGGGTGAGGAGGGAAAGGTATGCTTGGTGGTGGGATTCCATTGGAAATGGCGGGAGTTACAGACAATTATGTGCTGGATTCGGAAGCTGGTGTGGTGTTAAGTGAGGGGAAGAGGAACCCTATCCTTGGTGTGGCGGTAGGAGGATGTAGTGAGGGAAGACGTGCACGAAATGGAAGAGATGCAGATGAGGGCAGCATTGACGGTGAAGGAAGGGAAACTCCTTTCTTTGAAAGAGGAGGATATCTCATTAGCTCTGGAATGAAAAACCACATACTGAGAGCAAATACAGTGGAGATGCAGAAACCGAGAAAAGGGGATGGCATTTTTACAAGTGAGAGACTGAAAGAGATATAGTCCATGTATTTGTGAGAATCAAAGGGTTTATAAAAGTACTTCTGTCTCCAGAGATGGAGACACAGAGTACGAGAAAGGGGAGGGAGGTGTTGGAATCGATTAAGTAAATTTAAGGGCAGGGTGGAAGTTGGAGGCAAAGTTGATGAACTTGACGAACTCAGCATGGGTGCAGGAAGCAGTCAACTGCAGTCATTGATGTAGCATAGGAAGAGTTGAGGAGCGATACTGGTATAGGCTTGGATAATGGACTGTTCCATGTAGCTGACAAAAAGGTAGGCATAGCGAGACTCATGCAGGTAACCATGGATACACCTTTGGTTTGGAGAAAGTGGGAGGAGCTGAAGGAGAAATTATTGAGAGTGAGGACCAGTTCCAGCAGATGGAGGAGAGTGGTGGTGGAGGAGAACTGGTTGGGTCTGTTGTCCAGAAAGAAGCAAAGCTTTAAGGCCCTCCTGGTGGAGGATAGAGGTGTATAGGGACTGGACATCCATAGTGAAAATGAGATGATCGGGCCAGGGATCTTGAAGTCATTGAAAAGATTAAGAGTGTGTGATTTATACCTATGTTAGGTTGCTGTTTATTGATTACAGTTCAGCATTCAACACCATCATACCCTCTGTACTAATCAACAAGCTCCAAACCTGGGTCTCCGTACCTCCCACTACAACTAGGTCCTTATCTTCCTCATCGGGAGACCACAGTCAGTGTGGTTCAGAAATAGTATCGCCTCTTCACCGACGATCAACACTACCACACCTCAAGGATGACTGCTTAGCCCACTTGTCTACTCTTTCTACACCCACAATTATGTGGCTACACACAACTCAACCACCATAAGTAGATTTGCCAATAACACAACTATTGTTGGCAGAATTTCAGATGGTGATGAAGAAGCGTACGTAAGTGAGACAGGTAAGCTGGTTGAATGGTGTTTCAGCAACAACCTTGCATTCAACATCAGTAAGACAAAGGAATTGATAGTGGACTTCAGAAAGGGGAAGTCAAGGGAACACACAGCAGTCCTCATTAAGGAATCAGCAATGTAAGGTTGAGCAGTTTCAAGTTCCTGGGTGTCAACATTTCTTAAGATCTATCCTGGGCCCAAAATATTGATACTATTACAAAGAATGCACAGCAGCAACTATAGTTCATTCAGAGTTTCAGGATGTCACCAAAAGTCTAGCAGGTTTGTACAGATGTACTATTATCTACATCCTAACTGATTGTATCACCATCTGGTATGAAGGGACCAGTGCACAGGTGATGCACCATCAATAACTCTCTGAGACATGAGGCGTGATATCGGCTTTTATTGACTGGAGGAAAGAACAAGCAGCAATTGACCACCATACTACATCCTGGAGACTGAGGGCAGGGCTCAGGCCTCAATCGCCTTTATACCGGGGTCTGTGGGAGGAGCCACAGTCAGTGCGAGGAGCCACAGGAGCAGTCAGCGGGGGGGGGGGGGGGGGGGGCATGTCCAGACAGGTATATGTAGTTCACCACAACAGGATTGGAAAAAACCTGCAGAAATTTGCAAACTCTGCCAACTCCATCATGGGCACCAGCATCAAATACATCTCCAAAAGGAAGAGCTACAGGAGCTTGTAAACACACACTTAATGTTTCAGCAACATCTTCTTCTCGACCACCATCAGATTTCTGAATGGATAATGAATCCATATACACTACTGCACTATTTTTTGCTCTTTTTGCACTACTTAATTTTTTATATATTTCTTATTGTAATTTTGTTTTTATTATTATTCACTGCAATGTACTGCTGCCACAAAACAATATATTTCATGACATATGCCAATGATATTAAACCTGATTCTGATTCTGAATGAAGCTGTCCACGCTGGTTCAGGAGCCTGATGATTGAAGGATAATAACTGTTCCTGAACCTGGTGATGTAGTATCTAAACCTCCTGTACCTCCTTCTCGATGGCAACAGCAAGGGTGCTTAATAATAGAGGAATCAAAGTCCAAAGTAAATTTATTATCAAAGTACTCAACATAGTCCTGTATATCTGTACCATGGCCTCCCAGCTTTTCTATTCAATGCCCTGACTGAGGAATTGATGAATGCTGCTTTCTTTTGGCAGCACTCCTTGAAGATGTACTCAAAGGAGAGAAGGCTTTTCCAGTGATATATGGGCTATATATCCACTACTTCTTGTAGACTTTTCTATTCATGGATATTGGTGTTCCCATACCAGGCCATGATGGAACTGGTCAGGATAGTCTCCACTATGCAGCTATAGATGTTTTTTCAAAGCTTTAAATGACATGCCGAATCTGCACAAACTGCGTAAAAGTAAAACCGCTGCCATGCCTTCTTTGCAATGGCATTTATGTACTAGTCCCAGGACAGATTCTCTAACATGGAAATGCCAAGGAGTGTAAAGTTAATTACCTTCTTTACCTCTGATCCTCAAATGAGGACTGGCTCATGAACCTCCAATATCTTCTTCCCGTAGTCAATAATCACTTCTTTGGTTTTATTGATGTTGAGAGGTTGTTGTGGCACCATTGAACTAGATTTCAACCAGATCTGGAGTAATTGTCCAGTACTTAATCATTGCAATACCATAATATTCCTAGTTTCTTCTCCTTCCTCTCCATCTTGCTGACCCCTAGTTCTAAAAGATCTAAGATCTCCATATTACTCCATTTCAGGCTATATCCCAAGATTTTCTTTTCCAGAGGCATCTATGTCTTCAACTGTCTTGTATACAAGAGCATAAGACATAGGAGCAGAATTCAACCTTTCTGTCCATTGAATCATGGCTGTTTTGTTATCCTTGTCAATGCCATTCTCATGCCTTTTCCCCATAATCTTTGATACCCTAATCAAAAATCTATAACACTCTGTTTTTTGGTCTTCACAGTTCTCTTTGGAAATGAATTCCACAGATTCACCTCTATCTGACTAAAATTCCTCCTCATTTCTGAGGCTGTGCTCTCAGATCCTAGTCTCTCCCACTGTAGAAATCATCAAGCATAATCAACGTCTAGAATTTTTTCCCTAAGACTTCCTGAATCTCTTTTATCTCCTCTCACCCTTTAGGACATACTTTAACAATGGTGGCTTTGTGGCAGATTTTAAATAATTTTACTGTGTATTTTGCACAGTTATTACTTAAGGGTGCTATAAGTGTGCAAATTGTTGAACGCAGAAAAAATACTGAACTTAAACAGTGCATGAAAACATTGAACAGGTCAGGAGCCACTGCAAAGGTAAAGAAAATGTTAATATAATATATACAACAAACGTTTTCTTGTGTGTGTTTTTTATTTAATAATGTTCAATGATTTATGGACTTGGCACAATATTGCTTTATGGTAACAAAGTGTTATTAAAATACAAGACAATACATTTACAATACATAATTTAAAGCTTGTGTCTTAGATGCAAGATATAATAGTCAGTTATTGCTCTGGGGTAATTTTAACTTGAAAATATTAGGGAGCAGATGATTGGATAAAATTTAGGGAGGATGTCAGAGGTAGGATTTTTATATTGAAAGTGGTGGGTGGATAGAATATGCTGCTGGGGTGGTAATAGGACCATAAGACAAAGAGCAGAATTAGGTCATTTGGCCCATCAAGTCTACTGTGCCATTCCATCACGGTTGATTCTTTATCCCCCTCAACCCTATTCTCCTGCCTTCTCCACATAACCTCTGACATTCTTCCTAAGCAAAATCCCATCAAGCTTTAAGTATAGCTAATGGCTTGGCCTCCACAACTGTCTGTGGTAATGAATTTCACAGATTCACCACACTGTAGCTAAACAACCTACCTACTGTCCATTACGCCACTGGCATTTAGGGCAGCAATGAAGGCCATCCATCTCTGGTAGAGTTCATTGTGATAATAGCTCAGTTTTCACTACTGTCAGTCATGCAAGTTCCAGGTGGAGACGCAGGAATACTGTCGTGCACAGATAGAGAAGGATTCTTCATTGCTGTTTCTGTAACAGTTTTGTTTTACCATACAGGGTTGTTATCCCTGAGCTGAACTCCCAAACCTGGATGACTGGTGGACCACTCTTAGTCTCACCTCAACCCTCTGACCTGTTTGGCATGGATGACCCTACCAAGAGCCAAAGCATAAAACCCAGACTTGAACCAACATAGCACTCCAGGTCATTGAGACATGTATACCTATGACAAGGTTGTGGTCCTTTTGGAGGCTGGCTAGATAAATTCCTCCTCATTTCTAACCTAAAGAGAAGTCCCTTTATTCTGAGGTTGTGCCCTCTGATCCTAGACTCACCCACTATCAAGGTGGGTGAGTCTAGGATCAATCCTCCTCACATTCACTCTATCAAGGCTTTTCAATATTTGATAGATTTCAATGAGATCCCCCCTCATTCTTCTAAATTGTAGCTAGTACATGCCCAGAGCCTTCTGCAGACTCTCTGCCTCCTCATCACTACCAGAGCCTCCATCTATCTTTGAATTGTCCGCAAATTTGGCCACACAGCCATCAATTCCATCATCCACATCACCAACATATAACATGAAAAAAAATGGTCCCAATACCAACCTCTGTGGAACACCACCACTCACTGACAGCCAGAAAAGGCCCCTTTTATTCTCCTTCTTTCCCTCCTGCCAGTCAGCCAATCCTCTACCCATGTTGGTATCTTTCCTGTAATGTCATGGACTCTTGTCTTGTTTAGCAGCATCCTGTGTGGCATCTTGTTAAAGGCCTTATGAAAATCCCAGCAATCAATGTTCACAAATTCTCCTTCATCTATTCTGTCTGTTATTTCCTCAAAGAATTCCAGCAGATTTGTTGGGCAAGGTTTTCTCAGAAAAATAAACATGCTGACTTATTTTGTCATGTTTCTCCAAATACCTCGAAACCTCATCCTTAATAGTGCACTCCAAAATCTTCCCAACCACAGAAATCAGACTAAATGGCCAATAATTTTCCTTGTTGTGCCTCCCTCCATTCTTATGGAGTGGCATTTGCAATTTTCCAGTCCTCCGGAACCTTTCCAGATCATTACCAATGACTTCACAATCTCTTTAGCTATCTCTTTCGGAACCCTGGAGTATAGTCCATCTGGCTGAGGTGACCTTCAGTTTTCCATCCATTCTAGTACCTTAACCAGAGCTCTTTTTATGTTTTGCAGCCTCATGTGCAGCACCTTGCCAAAGGTCTTCTGAAAATCCAAGTAAACAACATCTTTTAACAAGAGATTCTGCAAATGCTAGAAATCTAATGCAATACACACAAAATGCTGGAGGAACTCAGCAGGTGTCATCTCAGAAGATGCCAAAATAAGGTGGGGGGGGGGGAGGGAAGGATGACAAACTAGAATGTTATATGTGAAACCAGGTGTGTGGATGGGGGATGAAGTAAGAAGCTTGGAAGTGATCGATGAAAAAGGCAAAAGGCTAGAGAAAAAAAAATCTGATAGGAGGGAGAGCGGACCATGGGAGAAAGGGGAGAGGCACAAGGCAGAGGTGATAGGCAGGTGAGGAGAAGAGGCAAGAGGCCAAAGTAGGGAATTGAAGAAGGAAAGGTAGGGGAAAAATATTGCTAGTTCAAGAAATCAATGTTCATGCTATAAGGTTGAAGACTACCTGGACAGAGTACAAGGTGTAGCTCCCCCAACCTGAGAATGGCTGTATCATTGCAGAAAAGGAGGCCATGGACCAACATGTCAGAATAGAAATGGGAACAAACTTAAAATGGCTGACCACCAGGAATTTCCACGTCTTGCAGATGGAGCAGATATGCTCAACAAAGCAGACCCCCAAAAATTCCACTTATTACAGATTCACAGGTGAATGTTGCCTCACCTGGAAGGACTATTTGGGGCCCTGAATGGAGATGAGAAAGAGATGAAAGGACAGGTGTAGCACTTTGGTCACTAGCAAGGATATGTGCCAGGAATGAGATTAGTGGGGAGGGATGAATGGACAAGGGAATTATAAAAGGAGCAATCCCTGTGGAAAGTGGAGAGCTGGGGGTGGGCCTGGGAGGGCAAGGTAAATATTTGGTGATACAGTCCCAATGAAGATGATGGATGTGGAGGCTCATGGGGTGGTAGGTGAGGACAAGAGGAACTCTATCCCAGATGGCAGGAAGATGGGGTGAGTCCAGATGACCAGGCAATAGAGGAGATGCACCCGAGGGCAGCATCTATGGCAGAGTAAGGGAAACCACATTCTTTGAAGAAGGACACTTCTGATATCCTGGAAAAGAAAGCTCATCCCGGGACAGATGTGACAGAGATGAAAGTACCCCTTGAAAGGCTTATTGAGAAAGTAAGGAGACATGGGGTCCAAGGGGATATTGCTTTGTGGATCCAGAACTGGCTTGCCCACAGAAGGCAAAGAGTGGTTATAGATGGGTCATATTCTGCATTGTGGTCGGTCACCAGTGGAGTGCCTTAGGGATCTGTTCTGGGACCCTTACTCTTCATGATTTTTATAATGACCTAGATGAGGAAGTGGAGGGATGGATTAGTAAGTTTACTGATGCCACAAAGGTTGGAGGTGTTGTGGATAGTGTGGAGGGCTGTCAGAGGTTACAGCAGGATATTAATAGGATGCAAAACTGGGCTGAGAAGTGGCAGATGGAGTTTAACCCAGATAAGTGTGAAGTAGTTCATTTTGGTAGGTCGAATATGATGGCAGAATATAGTATTAATGATAAGACTCTTGGCAGTGTGGAGGATCAGAGGGATCTTGGGGTCCGAGTCCATAGGACGCTCAAAGCAGCTGTGCAGGTTGACTCTGTGGTTAAGAAGGCGTATGGTGTATGGGCCTCCTTCATCAATCGTGGAATTGAATTTAGGAGCTGAGAGGTAATGTTGCAGCTATATAGCACCCTGGTCAGACCCCACTTGGAGTACTGTGCTCAGTTCTGGTTGCCTCACTACAGGAAGGATGTGGGAGCTATAGAAAGGGTGCAGAGGAGATTTACAAGGATGCTGCCTGGATTGGGGAACATGCCTTATGAGAATAGGGTGAGTGAACTCAGTCTTTTCTCCTTAGAGCAATGGAGGAAGAGAGGTGACCTGATAGAGGCATCGATCTTGTGGATAGTCAGAGGCTTTTTCCCGGGGCTGAAATGGTTGCCACAAGAGGACATAGGTTTAAGATGCTGGGGAGATGTCAGGGTTAAGTTTTTTACTCAGAGAGTGGTGAGTACGTGGACTGGGCTGCTGGCAACGGTGGTGGAGGCGGATACGATAGGGTCTTTTAAGAGGCTTTTAGATAGGTAGATGGAGCATAGTAAAATAGGCTATAGGTAAGCCTAGTAATTTCTAAGGTAGGGACATGTTTGGCACAACTTTGTGGGCTGAAAGGCCCGTATTCTACTATAGGTTTTTTATGTTTCTATGGAGGAAGTGAGAAAAGGGAATGGCATTTTTACAGGAAACAGGGTGAGAAGAGATATAGTCAAGATAGCCATGGGAATCGGTAGGCTTATAAAAGATACTGGTAAACAATTTGTCTGCAGAGATGAAGACAGATTGAGAAAGAGGAAGGAGATACCAGAAATGGACCAAAAGAATTTAAGGCAGGGAGGAAGTTGAAGGTGAAGTTGATGAAATTGACAAGCTCAGCATGGGTGCATGAAGCAGCTCCAATACTGTCATCAACGTAGCCCAGAAAGGGTTGGGAGCATTACCAGCAAAGGTTTGGATAGAAATGTATAGGGACTGGACATCCATGGTAAAAATGAGGCAGTCAGCCAGGGAATTGAAAGCTAGTGAGGAGATTGACAGCATGTGAAATATCACAGATATAGATGGGAAAGGACTGAACCTTTCCATCTTTACCATCAATGCTGAACCTTTCCATCAATACTTTCCAGGGTACACTAACACAAGTTCAATGGGGCAGGGCCAGGCAGTTAGGGGCCTACCCAGTCCATCAGGTTTGTTGATCTTGGGTAGGAGGTAGAAACGAGCAGTGTGGGGTAAGGGAACTATGAGGTTGGTGGCAGTGGATAGGAAATCTCCAGAGTTGATGAGGTTGCTGATGGTGTGGGTCTTTATCAAGAGGCAAGTAAGAGGAGGTCCCTAAGAATAGTTGCCTGGTCTCAGCAAGGTAGAGGTCAGTTTGCCACACTACAAAAGCACCTTCTTTGCCTGCAGGTTTGATGATGAGGTTGGGATTGGTGTGGAGAGAGTGGGGGACGGGGGGACGGGTAGAAGGCAAGGTTTGGAGGAGGAGTGCTAAAGTCAAGCCATATAACCATAACAGCACGGAAACAGGCCATCTCGGCCCTTCTAGTCCATGGCAAACACTTACTCTCACCTAATCCCACTGACCCGCACTCAGCCCATAACCCTCCATTCCTTTCCTGTCCATATACCTATCCAATTTTGCTTTAAATGACACTAATGAACCTGCCTCTACCACTTCTACTGGAAGCTCATTCCACACAGCTACCACTCTCTGAGTAAAGAAATTCCCCCGATGTTACCCTTAAACTTTTGCCCCCTAAGTCTCAACATGTCCTCTTGTTTGAATCTCCCCCACTCTCAATGGAAAAAGCCTATCCACGTCAACTCTATCTATTCCCCTCATAATTTTAAATACCTCTATCAAATCCCCCCTCAACCTTCTACGCTCCAAAGAATAAAGACCTAACTAGTTCAATCTTTCCCTGTAACTTAAGTGCTGAAACCCAGGTAACATTTTAGTAAATCTTCTCTGTACTTTCTCTATTTTGTTGACATATTTCCTATGATTCGGTGACCAGAACTGTACACAATACTCCAAATTTGGCCTTACCAATGCCTTGTACAATTTTAACATTACATCCCAACTCCTATACTCAATGCTCTGATTTATAAAGGCCAACATACCAAAAGCTTTCTTCACCATCCTAACCACATGAGATTCCACCTTCAGGGAACTATGCACCATTATTCCTAGATCACTCTGTTCTACTGCATTCTTCAATGCCCTACCATTTACAATGTATGTTCTATTTGGATTATTCCTACCAAAATGTAGCACCTCACACTTATCAGCATTAAACTCCATCTGCCATCGCTCAGCCCACTCTTCTGACTGGGCTACAAACTCTCTGCAAACTTTGAAAACCTACTTCTGCAATCTCTCTGCAAACTTTGAAAACCTACTTCATTATCCACAACGCCACCTACCTTAGTATCATCTGCATACTTACTAATCCAATTTACCACCCCATCATCCAGATCATTAATGTATATGACAAACAACATTGGACCCAGTACAGATCCCTGAGGCACACCACTAGTCACCGGCCTCCAACCTGACAAGCAGTTATCCACCACTACTCTCTGGCATCTCCCATCCAGCCACTGTTGAATCCATTTTACTACTTCAATATTAACACCTAACGATTGAACCTTTCTAACTAACCTTCCGTGCGGAACCTTGTCAAAGGCCTTACTGAAGTCCATACAGACAACATCCACTGCTTTACCCTCATCAACTTACCTTGTAACCTCTTCAAAAAATTCAATAAGATTTGTCAAACATGACCTTCCACACACAAATCCACGCTGACTGTTCCTAATCAGACCCTGTCTATCCAGGTAATTATATATACCATCTTTAAGAATACTTCCCATTAATTTACCCACCACTGACGTCAAACTGACAGGCCTATAATTGCTAGGTTTACTCTTAGAACCCTTCTTAAACAATGGAACCACATGAGCAATACACCAATCCTCTGGCACCATCCCTGTTTCTAATGACATTTGAAATATTTCTGTCAGAGCCCCTGCTATTTCTACACTAACCTCCGTCAAGGTCCTAGGGAATATGCTGTCAGGACCCGGAGATTTATCCACTTTAACATTCCTTAAAAGCACCAGTATTTCCTCCTCTTTAATCGTCATAGTTTCCATAATTTCCCTACTTGTTTCCCTTACCTTACACAATTCAATATCCTTCTCCTTAGTGAATACCAAAGAAAATAAATTGTTCAAAATCTCCCCCATCTCTTTCAGCTCCACACATAGCTGTCTACTCTGATTCTCTAAGGGACCAATTTTATCCCTCACTAGAATTTTGCCATTAATATAACTGTAGAAACCCCTCAGATTTATTTTCACCTTACTTGCCAAAGCAACCTCGTATCTTCTTTTAGCTTTTCTAATTTCTTTCTTAAGATTCTTCTTACATTCTCTATATTCCTCGAGCACCTCATTTACTCCATGCTGCTTATATTTATTGTAGCTATCTTTTTCCTAACCAAGTTTCCAATATCCCTTGAAAACCATGGCTCTCTCAAACTTTTAACCTTTCCTTTCAACCTAACAGGAACATAAAGATTCTGTACCCTCAAAATTTCACCTTTAAATGACCGCCATTTCTCTATTACATCCTTCCCATAAAACAAATTGTCCCAATCCACTCCTTCTAAATCCTTTCGCATTGCCTCAAAGTTAGCCTTTCTCCAATCAAAAATCTCAACCCTGGGTAGTCCTATCCTTCTCCATAGTTATATTGAAACTAATAGCATTGTGATCACTGGACCCAAAGTGCTCCCCAACACATACCTTCGTCACCTGACCTATTTCATTCCCTAACAGAAGATCCAACACTGCCCCTTCTCTAATTGGTACCTCTATGTATTGCTGCAAAAAACTATCCTGCACACATTTTACAAACTCCTAACCATCCATCCCTTTTACAGTAGGGGCTTCCCAGTCTATGTGTGGAAAATTAAAATCTCCCACAATCACAACCCTGTGCTTACTACAAATATCTGCTATCTCCTTGCAAATTTGCTCCTCCAATTCTCGCTCCCCATTAAGTGGTCTATAATACACCCCTATAAATGTTACTATGCCTTTCCATTCCTCAATTCTACCCAAATACTCTCTAATCTATCCTGCCAGAGCACCGCTGTAATATTTTCTCTGACAAGCAATGCAACACCTCCCCCTCTTGTCCCTCCAATTCTATCACACCTGAAGCAACGAGCCAGTTGGTATCTCATCAGCAATTAGAGATGAAAAGATCCAGAGAAGGCAGAAATCCAGAGTGGGGTGTCCAAGGTGAGGAGGAAGGTTGGAGTCCACTGACTCTCCTTTGTCTATTCTGCCTGTTCTTTTCTCTTTGGTGGAAGCAGATATATTTAAGGGCTCTTAGAAAAGCATATGGTTAATAGAAAAATGGCATGGGAGAGAAGGGTTAGATTTATCTTAGAATAGGTTAAAAGGTCAGCACAACATTGTGGGCTGAATAGGCCTGTTCTATGTTACATAAAAGTGGTCCTTTTTGTTTTGTAAAACTCTTCACTCTAAATACCTGGAAATAAATTTCTGACACTGTTATCTTATTGTCTCACAGCACTGCATTTTCTGTAACAATAACACAATTCTGCATTCTGTTATTATTTTACATTGTACTACCTCAGTGTACTGATGTGATGAAGTGATCTGTATAGATAGCAGGCAAAACAATTTTTCCATGGTACTTTGGTATACATCACAATAAATAACCAATTTACTAATCTACCAATAAACCATCTATGGACAGAAATGTACACTGATGATCTGGGTTGAGGCACTTCACCTGGATTCCAAATGCAGGGTCCCAAACCAAAACATCAGCTGTCCTTATGGTAACTTGATAGAAGTGTTCAAGATGATAAGAAGCATCCATAGAGTGGACAGCCAGCACCTCTTTCACAATGGGACATAATTTTAAGATAATTGGAAGAAGCTATGGGGGGGGGGGATGCCGGAGGTAAGATTTCATACAGAGTGGTGTATTTTAGGAACTTACTGCCGGAGGTGGTGGTAGGGGCAGATACATTGTGGACATTTGAAAATCTTAGATAGGGACATGGATGATAGAAAAATGGAGGCTATGTGGGAGGGAAGGGGCAGATTGATCTTGGGTTGTTAAAAAGTTGGCAAAGCATTGTAAGACAAAGGGCCTGAATTGTGATACACTGTTCTAAGTTTTTCCACCCCCAGCCCCACATGCTGCCTGGCCCACTGGCTTTCTCCAGCATCTTATTTGTTGCTACAAATTCTAGCATCTATAGTCTTTTGTCTCTCCAAAACTACTAGGCTGTCAGTTAACACCATTTTAAATTGTAACAAAACAAGATGATTCCTGAGTAATTATGATCCATGATGGAAAGTCAGACAAACAAGTAAACCTAATTATTTTATTAACATATGCTTACTTCTTTATTGGGAGAAGGTATCAGCATTTCTAATACTCATCAGCATCAAGTTCGGAACTGTCCTTGCCAACCTCTTCATAATCTTTCTCCAAAGCCGCTAAATCCTCCCGAGCCTCAGAGAACTCCCCCTCCTCCATCCCCTCCCCAACATACCAATGCACAAAGGCACGCTTGGCATACATCAGGTCAAACTTGTAATTGAGACGAGCCCAGGCTTCTGCAATGGCGGTGGTGTTGCTCAGCATACAGACTGCACGAAGCACCTTGGCCAGATCCCCACCAGGGACCACAGTGGGAGGCTGGTAGTTAATGCCAACTTTGAAGCCAGTGGGGCACCAGTCAACAAATCTAATGGAGCGTTTGGTCTTGATGCTAGCAATAGATGCATTAACGTCTTTCGGCACCACATCACCTCGATATAAGAGACAGCAAGACATGTACTTCCCATGACGAGGATCACATTTAACCATCTGGTTTGCTGGCTCAAAGCAGGCATTGGTGAGCTGAGCCACAGACAACTGCTCATGGAAAGCCTTTTCAGCTGAGACAACCGGTGCATAAGCAACCAATGGGAAATGGATGCGAGGATATGGAACCAAGTTGGTCTGGAACTCTACCAGATCAACATTCTGTGCACCCTCAAAGCGAAGGGAGCATGTAATACAGGAGACGACCTGAGCGAGCAGCCGGTTCAAGTTGGTGTAGGTCGGACGCTCAATGTCCAGGTTCCTGCGGCAGATATCATACAAAGCTTCATTGTCTGCTATGTAGCAACAGTCTGAGTGTTCTAGGGTGGTATGGGTGGTGAGGATGGAGTTGTAGGGCTCGACCACAGCTGTTGATATCTGGGGAGCTGGGTAAATAGTAAATTCAAACTTGGTCTTCTTGCCATAGTCAACAGAAAGGCACTGCATCAATAGAGAAGTGAACCCAGAGCCAGTTCCTCCACCAAAGCTGTGGAACACCAGAAAACCCTGAAGTCCTGTGCACTCGTCAGCCTACATTAAATAGGACAGAATCTAGATTTATATGCTCAGTCACTTATTTGAAATCAAAAAATTCTTGCTTAAATTTTTAAAACATTTCTAAATGATTAATGAAACATTAAAAAAATCTGGTTTATATTTTTCCACTCATTTTGAGGATCTGGGTACAGTTGGCAACATCAACAATTATTGCCTAGACCAATCTGCCCTTGGGAAGGTGTAGTGAGCTGCACTCTTGAACAGATGCATACCTAGCAAAGATATTCCCACTGTGCTGTTGTTTTGTAACTTCCTGAGTCTGAAAACAATCTAGACCCAAATGTGTACACTGTGGCCACTTTATCAGCTACACCTGCTTGTTAGTGCAAACATCTAATTAGCCAATCATGTAACAACAACTGAATGCATAAAAGCATGCAGACATGGTCAAGGGGTTCAGTTGTTGTTCAGAACAAACATCAGAATGGAGAAGAAATGTGATCTAGGTGACCATGAAAACTTAGGATATTCCTACCGTACTGTTGAGTTAGAACTCTTGAATCCAGATACAATCTAGTCTCAAATACAATTCCTGTGCCACAGTTCTCGAGGAGATGTTGGAATGAATAGCAAGAGAGAGATTTCAAAAGAAGCAAGCAGGGGCATTCGAAACATAATTGGAGCCAGAGTTCCCGAGGAGACATTGGATTGTGCATAATTAGGCACTCGGCAAAGGCCAATAAAAAAAAGTTAGGTTTTAGTGGAGCAGCCATTGTGGGTGTAACCATTGTGTGAGTGGGCCAATGTAAGATTGGGAAGTTTATGTTTTGGCTGATAAAGGTCTTGGTAAGGAAAGACAAATACTGCAGGTTGAATTTTTTTGTTAAGATTTTCTTTGTTTTGTTTTGTTTTTGCTTATTTCCCAGTTAGGGCAGTGGGGATTCTAGACAGGATAGTGGAATGCACTTCTTGCAATGACAGAGAGTCCTCCACTGTCCCTGACAACTATACCCAAAATCTGCAGCTTCTTTTTGACCATGTTAAGGAATTGGAACTGGAACTGGATAAACTCCAGATCATTCAGGAGGCTGAAGGGTTGATCAGCATGACAAACAGAGAGGTAGTTACATCCAACATGCAAGGCACAGGTAATTGAGTGACTATCAGGAGGGGGAAAGGGGATAAGCAACCACTGTAGAGTTCCCCTGTGACAGTTCTCCTCAACAACGTGTATACTGCTTTAGATAGTATTGGGGGAATGACCTAGCAGAGGAAAGCACAGTGGTCAGGTCACTGGCACTGCACCTGGCTCTGGGGATTGGATGGGGGGAGGGGAGAAAAGATGAGCTGTAGTGATAGGGGATTCAGTGGTTAGGGGAACAGACAGGTTCTGTGGACAAGGACAAGATTTCCAATTGGTGTGCTCCCTTCCGGATGCCAGGGTATGGGACATCTCGGATTGAGTCCACAGCATTCTTAAGTGGGAGGGTGAGCAGTCAGAGGTTGTAGTCCAGGTCAGTACCAATGACATGGGTAGAAAGGAAGATGAGGTCCTGCAAGGTGAGTTCAGGGAGTTCGGCACTAAGTTAAAGGACAGGACCTCTAAGATTAATAAGAAGTACAATTAAACAGATTTACAACTTGGCTGAGGAGATGGTGCAGGACAGATGGCTTCAGATTTTTGGATTGTTGGATTCTGTTGCAGGGAAGATGTGAACTGTACAGGTGGGACAGTTTGCTCCTGAACTGGAGCAAACTGGGAACTAATATCATTGCAGGAAGGTTTGCTAGTGCTGCACGGAGGTATCTAACCTAGTTGCGGGTGTTGGGAACCAGTGCACCAGAGCAGATAGTGGAGTGATTGTGAAGAATGATTTTGTTAAACCTGCATACCAAGTCAGGAATCAAAAGATTGAGTATGGTGGGACTAACGTTCTAGGTTGTGTATACTTCAGTGCAAGGAGTATTGGAGGAAAAGTAGATGACATTAGGGCATGGATCAGAACGTGAAATTATGACATTGTTGCCTTAGCTTCAGGAGGGGCATGACTGGCAGCCCAATGTTTCAGGGTTTTGTTGTTTCAGAAGTGATAGAGCAGGAGAAATTAAAGGAGAGTGGTGACATTCCTAGTCAGGAAAAATGTCTTGGCTGTACTCAGTGCAGACTGGACAGCTCATCTAGTAAGGCTTTATGGGTAAAACAGAGGAATAAGAAATCTATGATCACAGTAATGGGATTATATTACATATCACCCAAAAGTCATCGGGACTCAGAGGAGCAAATTTGTAGAAAGACTGCAGACTGTTGCAAGAAACATGAGGTTGTGATAATTGGTGATTTTAACTTTCCACATATTCACTGGAACTCCCAAAGGGCTAGATGGGACAGAACACAAAAATACAGCTGCAGATGCTATGGATCAAAAAATACGTACACAAGTAGATAAGCTGTCTCCAGGGAAAGAGACAGAGATATCAAGAAAGGCGAGGAAGGTGTTGGAAATGAACCAGGTAAACTTGAGGGCAGGGTGGAAGCTGGAGGTAAAATTGAGGAAGTCGACAAACTCCGCATGGCTTCAGGAAGCAGCAGCAATGCAGTTGTCGAGGTAGGTAGGAAAAGTTGGGAATTGACATTAGTGTTAGATTGGAACATGGACTGTTCCACATAATCGACAAAAAGGGAGTCATAACTGGGATCCATGCAAGTACCCCATTGCACTTCCTTTTGTTGAAGTCAGTGGGAGGAGTAAAATGAGAAATTATTAAGAGTGAGGACATTCCACCAGACAGAGTGGTGGTGGAGGGGAGCTGGTTGGGACTGGTGTCCAGAAAGAAATGGAGAGCTTTGGGGCCCTCCTGGTGGGGGATGAAGGTTTTCAGGGACTGGGCATCCATAATGAAAATAAGATGCTCAGGGGCAGGGATCTTGAAGTCAATGAAGAGATCAGCTTTGTGAAGTGCCAGGGATGTAGGTAGGAAGGGACTGAATCAGGGAGGATAAAACTGAGTCAAAGTATGCAGATACGAGTTCAGTGGGGCAGAAACAATGGGCCTGTCTGGACAGGGAGGTTTGTCGATCTTGAGTAGAAGGTAGAAACAGGAGGTGCGGGGTGAGGGAACAATAAGTCTGGTGGTAGTGGATGGGAGATCACTACAGTTAATAATGTTGATGGTGTGGGAAACAATGGCCTAGACCATATCTTAAATAGATTCTTTGCATCTGTATTTACTTGGGAGATGGACACAATCTATAGATGTAAGAAAATTCAGCAGCAAGTTCATGGACCCTATAAAGCCTTCAGAGGAGGAGGTGTTTGCTGCCTTGAGGCAAATTGAAGTGGATAAATCCCCAGGGCCTTAAAAGGTATTCCTTTGGACCCTGTGGCAGGCTGGTGCAGAAATTGAAAGTGCCCTAGCGAAGATATTTAAAACATCCTATGCCATGGGTGAGGTGCTGGAGGATTGCAAGAAAATTAATTTTATCTTATTGTTTAGGAAAGGTTCTAAGAATAGGCCAGTGAGTTTGACATCAATAGTAAACAAGTTATCATAAGACATTCTAAGGGACTGAATATATAAGTATTTGGATAGACAGGGACTGATTAGAGAAAGTCAACTTGGCTGTGATGTGTCTAATCAATCTTATAGAGTTTTTCGAGAAAATTATCAGGAAAGTTGATGACAGCAAGGTAGTAGATGTTGTCTATGTGGACCTTAGCGAGGCCTTTGATAAGGTCTTGCATGGGAAGTTATTCAAGAAGGTTCAGTCGCTTGGCCTTGAGGATAAGGTAGTAAACTGGATTAGACATTGGCGTCATGGGAAAAGCCAGACAGTGGCAGTAAGTGGTTGCCTCTCTAACCGGACTAGTGGTGTGTTGTGGACATTAGTATTGAGTCCGTTGCTGTTTGTCAACTGTAACATGATCTGGATGATAATGTGGTCAACTGGATCTGCAAATCTGCAAGATTCTCAAAATACTGGAGGAACTCAGCAGGTGAGGCAGCATCTATGGGAAAGAGTATAGTCAATGTTTTGGGCTGACACTCTTTGGCAGTACTGGAGAAAAAAAGATGAGGAGTAGATCTAAAAGGTGGGAGGGGAGCGAGAAACACATGGTGATAGGTGGTGATAGGTGAAACCAGGAGGGGGAGGGATGAAGTGAAGAGCTGGGAAGTTGATTGGCGAAAGAGATACAGGACTGTAGAAGGTAGAAATCTAATAGAAAAAGACAGGGCCATGGAAGAAAGAAAAGTGGGGTGGGAGGGGTAGGAGCACCAGAGAGAGGTGATGGGCAGGCAAGGAGCTAATGTGAGAGAGGGAAAATGGGATGGGGAATGGTGAAAGGGGGGCATTGCTAGAAGCTTGAGAAATCGATGTTCATGCCATCAGGTTGGAGGCTACCCAAACAAAATATAAGGTGTTGTTCCTCCAACCTAAGTGTGGTATCTTGACAGTAGAGGAGGCCATGAATGGACATATGGGGATGGGAAGTGGAATTAAAATGGCTGGCCACTGGGGGATGGTTCTTCTCACAAGCTACTTCTGGCAGACAGAGCATAAGTGCTCGATGAAGCGGTCTCCCAATTTACGTCAGCAAATTTAATTAGCAGATTGGTAAGAGTGGCATCCCTCACCCCTGCCCTTCAACACAGGTGTCCCTCAGGGCTGTGTACTAAGCCCCCTCCTTTACTCTCTGTATACCTATGGCTGTGTTGCCACCCACAGCTCCAATCTGCTAATTAAATTTGCTGATGATACTACACTGATTGGCCTAATTTCAAATAATAATGAGGCAGCCTACAGAGAAAAAAGTCATCACTCTGACACAGTGGCGTCAAGAAAACAACCTCTCCCTCAATGTCGCAAAAACAAAGGAGCTGGTTGTGGACTACAGGAGGAATGGAGACGGGCTCACCCCTATTGACATCAATGGATCTGGGGTTGAGGGGGTGAACAGCTTTAAGTTCCTTGGCATAAAAATCACCGAGGATCTCACGTGGTCTATACACACCAGCTATGTAGTGAAAAAGGCACAACAGCACCTCTTTCACCTCAGACAGTTGAATAAGATTGGTACGGGCCCCCAAATCCTTAGATCTTTCTATAGCAGCACAATTGAGAGTATCCTGACTGGCTGCAGCACTGCCTGCTATGGGAACTGCACTTGCCTCAATCGCAGAACTCTGCAGAGAGTGGTGCAGACAGTCCAGCACATCTGTAGATGTGAACTTCCCACTAATCAGGACATTTACAAAGACAGGTGTGTAAAAAGGGCCAGAAGACTCATTGGGGACCCGAGTCACCCCAACCACAAACTTTTCCAGCAGCTACCATCCGGGAAATGGAACCACAACATAAAAGCCAAGACCAACAGGCTCCTAGACAGCTTCTTCCACCAGGCCATCAGACTGCTTAACTCATGCTGACACAACTGTATTTCTATGTTATATTGACCACTCTGTTGTTAATACTATTTATTATAAATTACTCTAAATTGCACATTTAGACTGAGACATAACGTAAGGATTTTTACTCCATGTATATGAAGGATGTAAGTAATAAAAGTCAATTCAATTCAATATAGTTATCGATGTAGCATAGGATAAGTAAGGGAGTGACACCAGTGTGGGCTTGGAACATAGACTGTTCCACATAGTTGACAAAAAGACAGGCATAGCTGGGACCCATGTGAGTGTCCATGGCTAGACATTCTTTTTGAAGTGGGAGGAGCCAAAGGAGAAGTTATTAAGAGTGAGAACAAGTTCTGCCAAATGGAAGACAGTGGTGGTGGAGGGGAACAAGTTGCGTCTGGCATCCAGAAAGAAATGGAGAGCTTTGAGGCCTTCCTGGGCAGGGATGGAGGTGTATAGGGACTGGACATCCACAGTGAAAATGGGTGCCAGGGAACTCAAAATCATTGAAAAGATCAACAGTGTGTGAAGTGTCACAGATGTAGGTAGGAAGGGACTGAACTAGGAGGGAATAAAACAAGAGTTGAGGTTTCCAGCATCTACAGATTTTCTCTTATCTGTAAATCTGCAGATGACACTAAGATTGGGGGTGTAGTGGACAGCAAGGAAGACTATCCAAGTTTGCAGCAAGATCAGGTCCAGCTGGAAAAACGGGTTGAAAAATAGCAGATGGAATTTAATGCAGACAAGTGTGAGGTGTTGCACTTTAGGAGGGCAAACCAGTGTAGCACTTGCATGTGAGTGACAGAGGTGAGGAATACAGTAGAACAAAGGGATCTGGGAATACAGATCCAATTCCTTGAAAATGACACAGGTAGATAGGGTTGTGAAGAGAGATATAGGCATACTAGCCTTCATAAATCAAAGTACTGAGTACAGATGTAATGGTTAAGTTACATAAGATGTTGTTAAGTTCTAATTTAGAGTACAATGTGCAGTTTTAGTCACCACCTACAGGAAAGACCTCAATAAGTTTGAAAGAGTATGGAAAAAACTTGCAAGGATGTTATCAGAACTTGAGGACCTGACTTATTGGAAAAGGCTGAATAAGTTAGGACTTTATTCCTTAGAGCGTAGGAGAATAAGGGTAGATTTCAGAGGTATACAAAACTATGAGGGGTAGAGATAGGGTAAATGCAAACAACTTTTCCACTGAGGATGGGTCAGACTGGAACTAGAGGTCATGGGTTAAGGGTGGAAGGTGAAATGTTTAAGGGAAACATGAGGGGGAATTTCTTCACTCAGAGGGTGGTGAGAGTGTGGAATGAGCTGCCAGTGGAAGTGTTGGATAATTAAATAATTTCAATATTTAAGAGAAATTTGGATAGGTACATGGATAGGAGGCAAATGGAGGATTACAGTCCAGGTGCAGATTGATGGGACTAGGCAGATTAATAGTTCAGCACAGACTAGATAGGCCGAAGAGCCTGGTTCTGTGCTGTAGTGTTCTACAACTCTTTCATAACATTCTTGTCACTTTGGAAAGGAAGAATTTACATTAAACCATGCTTTTCAAGGCCCCAGATATCCCAAAGCATTTTATAGTCATGTATTTTTGAACACAGTTGTAATGTTGGAAAATGTGGGCAGATAATTTTGTGTATATTAAACTCCCACACAATGGAGTGAATTAACTGAAGAATAAATAGGATAGGGGAACTCCTTGGTCTTCTTCTGTTGAGGTTTTATAAAGCATTGGCCAGACTGTTCTTGGAGTATTATGAGCAGTTTTAAGCCCTTTTTCTGGGAAAGGATGTGCTTGCATTGAAGAGGGACCAGATGAGGTTCATGAGAATGATTCTGGGAATAAAAGAGCTAATGTACGAAGAGTGTTTGATGGCTCTCAGCCAGTACTCGCTGGAGTTTGGAAGAATGTGGGGGGTGGGGGATCTCATTGAAATCTATCAAATATTGAAAGGCCTAGATAGAGTGCACATGGAGAAGATGTTTCTTATACTGGGGAGTCTAGGTCCAGGGGGCAAAATCTCAAAATAAAAGGACACCCCTTTGGCCAAAAGGTGGTGAATCTGTGGAATTTATTGCCACAAACCTCTGGGGAGTCAATTCATTGGGTATATTTAAATTAGGGGTTGATAGGTTCTTGATTAGTAAAGTTGTCAAAGGTTATAGGGAGAAGGCAGAGTGGGTTTGATAAGAAAAATAAATCATCCATGATGTAATGGCAGAGCAGACTTGATGGGCCAAATAGCCAAATTCTGCTCCTGTGTCTTATGGTGTCATAATAGCAGCATAGAATCTTCTATGTTCACTAATGGAAAGCAGGAGTGACCTCAGTTCACATACTATTTGCATGGAGTACCACCAGCATTTGCATTGTTCCCCCAGTAGTGCACTTATTAAATGTGTTGCATGCAGAGAAGATTGACCCAGTATTTCTTGCACTTGAGTGCCTCAGTTATGAGGAGGTTGCTTAGACTAGGACTTTATTCCCTGGGATTTGGGAGATTGAGGTGTGGCTTGTGAGAGGTATACAAGATTATGCAGAGACATAGAAAGTACATGGTCTTTTACTAGGGGAGGGAGGTGGGTGCTAAAAGCAAGACAGCATTGGTTTAAGATTAGAGGTGAGAGAGTTATAAGGGATATTAGGGAAATTTCTTCACTCAAAGGGTGGTATGTATTTGGAATGAGCTGCCAGAAAGCCACAGTAGTTAACACAGGCTTTACAGTACCAGTGACCCGGGTTCAATTCCCACTGTTGTCTGTAAGGAACTTGTATGTTCTCCCCATGACAACATGGGTTTCCTCCAGGTGCTATGGTTTCCTCCCACAGTCCACAGATGTACCAGTTGGTAGGTTAATTGGTATTTGTAAACTGTCCTGTGATTAAGCAAGGGTAAAATTGTGGGGGTGCTGGGAGTGCAGCTCAATAGTCTGGAAGAACCTGTTCCACGCTGTATCGCAAAAATATAGTGCTTGAGATGACACATTAGCAGCATTTTAAAACTGTCTAAATAAGTACATTGATAGAAGAAGATTGGGGGTTACAGGCCAACTGTGGTCACATGGCTAACAGTTGCTGTGTAACAGTCATCATGGACAACTTGGGCTGTAGGGTCTATTTCCATGCTGTATATGTCTATGACTTTATGTGAAGAAGCTTTCTCCTTCAACCTCAACATTTTACTGGAAAGCTTATTATACTACTGTGTAACATATAAAGGTGCTTTGGGGGTAATGATGCATCCAATGGTCTGGAAAATCTGCCAGTCCAGCTTCAGCAAAATATGAGGGTGCCGCATTATCAAAATTTTACAGTACAGGTACTTAATTTGCTGAGACCTTATGCAGATATTTGGATTTCTACATTCCATTAAGAAGACTCTCACCAGTTTGCGTATTCTATCCAGAGCTAGATCAATTATCTCTCTGCCAATGCTGTAGTGCCCACGAGCATAATTGTTGGCAGCATCTTCCTTGCCAGTGATGAGTTGCTCAGGATGGAAGAGCTGTCGATAGGTACCAGTACGGACCTCATCTGGAATGAGGAATAATAAGTTTTCAGAAATGATGATAAGGGGAAGTAGCCATGATCAGAAAGTAGTGCTAGTCTCCATTTGGTCAAAGCAAGAACTAATCAAATGGACAACACACATAACATAGAATACTACAGCTCAGACACTGTAGCTCAGCCTTATAGCCCATCTAGGAAGTGCCAAACTATTAATCTGCTTAGTCCCATCAATCTGCACCTGGACCATAGCCCACCAAATCACCCCCCTCCCCATCCATGTATTATCCAAACTTCTCTTAAATATTGAGATCAAATCTGCATCCACCACTTCTGCTGGCAGCTTGTTCCACACTCTCACCACCCTCTGAGTGAATAAGTTCCCCCTTATGATCACTTTAAACATTTCTCCTTTCACCCTGAACATGACCTCTAGTTGTAGTCTCACCTAATCTCAATGGAAAAGGCTTGCTTGCACCTACCCTATCTATACCCCTCATAATTGTGTATACCTGTATCAAATCTCCCCTCATTCTGCTACACTGTAGGGAATAATATCTGGGTACTTACACAAATTTAAAAGTTGCAATTAAACCTGCATCCACCTCCTCTAGACTATGACTTCCTGCTGCTTGTAAGCAGTATTCCCATTATTCGAAGTTCTTTTTGCTGTTTAGATTTTTGCAGAGACAAATTACTCTTTTTTTAAGAGAATACACTAGGAGAGACTTCTAATCTTATTTTATGGGATGCTTTTAAAGCTTATATTAGAGGGCAAATTATTTCTTTTAGCGCAAGTGTTAAGAAAAAAGCTAATAAGGAGAGAATTGAATTAGCCAATCAGTTGAAACAACTAGACCAAAAATATGCTTTGGCTCCAGATCCTGCTTTACATAAAAGATGTGTTGAAATTAAAACTAAATATCATCTGCTTTTAACTTATCCAATTGAAACTCAACTTTTAAAAGATAAAAGTCAGTTTTATGTTCATGGAGAAAAAATGGATAAACTATTGACTAACCAATTAAAGACCTTATCGTTAAACGCCAAATTAAAGAAATTTGTAAAGCTAATTGTGATAAAACATCTGATCATTTAGAAATAAATGATACTTTTAAAGAATTCTATTCTAAACGTTATAGTTCTGATCCTCCTAAAGATAAAACTGTAATGAATAATTTCTTAGATCGATTAAACATTCCTACACTTTCTGATGATAATCGAAAATTGCTGGATCAACCCATTTCTTATGAGGAAATTGCCGAGGTTTTTCACTCTTTGCACTCGGAGAAGGTCCCAGGTCCTGATGGATCTTCTGGAGAATTTTATAAGGCTTTTTCCTCTTTGCTTATATCTCACTTATATACAATCTTTCAGACTCTTTTAAATTAGGTAGGTTGCCACAATCTTTTTATGAAGCCTCTATTTGGCTTATTCTTAAAAAGAATAAGAATCCAACTGAATGTTCTTCTTATAGACCAATTTCCTTACTTAATGTTGATACTAAAATTTTATCTAAACTTTTGGCTCATAGGATTGAAAATATTTTGCCATCTACTATTTCTGATGATCAGACTGGATTTACCAAAAATCGATACTCACACTTTAATATTCGTCATTTATTGAATGTTATTTATTCTCCTTCAAAAGAGATATTGGTATGTGTGATATCCTTAGATTCTGAGAAAGCCTTTGATCAGGTTGAATGTAATTATTCATTTAAAACTTTAGAAAAAATTAACTTTGGGCCCAATTTTATTCAATTGATTAAATTACCTTATCTATCTCCCTCCGCTCAGATTCTTACTAACTCTCAGAATTCTAAACATTTTAAACTTCAACGTGGAACTAGACAAAGTTGTCCTTTGAGTCCTTTGCTTTTTGGTTTTGTCTTGGAACCTTTAGCTATTGGTTTCCGGGAATCTAATGATATCACTGGTATTTTAAGGAGGGGTATTACCCGCAAAGTTTCGTGTTATGCTGATGACCGTTTGCTCTACATTTCTAATCTGGCGTCTTCTTTACCTTCTGTACTTTCTTTACTCTCCTGCTTTAGTCAGTTTTCAGGATATAAACTTAACTTTCATAAGAGTGAACTGTTTACTTTGAATAATTTGGTATTAGTTAATACTAACCTTCCTTTTAAAATTGTAAGAAATCAATTTACTTATTTGGGTGTAACAATGACTAGGAATTACAAATTCCTTTCTAAAGAAAATTCTTTTACAATTCTGAATTATGTTAAGAAGGCACTATCAAATTGGTCACCCCTCTCTTTATCATAGATTGGCCAAATTATTTCTATTAAAATGAATATTTTGCCTAAATTTTTATATTTATTTCAGGCCGTACCTGTTTTTATTCCTAAATCCTTTTTGATTATCTGGATTCTATTATATCTTTTTATAAATGGAAAAATAAAATTTCTTGATTAAGTAAAGTTCATCTTCAAAAAGCCAAAAAGAAATGGAGGTTCAGCCTTACCCAATTCTAGGTTTTATTACTGGGCAGTCAAGATACAGAATCTTATGTTTTGGTTATATTATATTAATCGAGGACTGTCCGGTCTGGGTTTCTTTAGAAGCTAATTCTGTTAATAAATTTTCTATCATTTCTCTTCTCGGATCCTCAATTCCTTTATCTTTAAGTAATTTAACTCATAATTTTGTAGTTAAACACACGTTGAGGATTTGGGTATAATTTAGAAAATATTTTGTTTTTTTGAGTTTTTCACTTTCCAGTCTCATTTTTTCTAACTTTTTTTAAACCTTCTATGACTGATGTAGTTTTTAAAGAGTGGAATAGATTGGGTATTAAATGTTCTCAGGATTTGTTTGTTGGTGATAATCTCTCTTCATTTGAACAACTGTCAGCTAAGTATAGCCTACCCAAAACCCACTTTTTACGATATTTACAAATTAGAGACTTTTTGCGTTCTCAAGTACATACATTTCCTAAAAGTCCAGATAAGAATTTACTTGATACAGTTTTTAATTTGAAACCCTTCCATAATGGATCTATATCTAATATTTATGGTATGTTGTTGGGAATGAGAAATATTCCTTTAGACAAAATTAAAAATCTCTGGGAACAAGATTTACAGATTCCAATTTCTGAGGATACTTGGAATGAATTTTTTTAATTGTTAATACCTCATTGTTATGTGCCTGTCATTCCCTTCTACAATTTAAAGTGGTTCATAGAACCCACATGACTAAAGATAAGCTGTCTCGTTTTTATTCTGATATATCTCCCTATTGTGATAGATGTAATAATGGAGAATTATTAATGAATTCACTAATTCATATGTTTGGACTTAGAGTCTTGAAAAATATTGGAAGGAAGTATTCCAAACTTTTTCGGTGCTTTTTAAAGAGAATTTTAAACCTAATCCTTTGACTGCCTTTTTTGGAATTGTTGGAGGAAATGATATTATTTTGGAGACACATGACTCGCACATTTTGGCTTTTATTTCTCTTATAGCCAGGAGGGCATTGTTGCTTAAGTGGAAGGATGCCACTCCGCCTACTCATACTCATTGGTTACATGATGTTGTCATGTTTAAATTTAGAAAAGATTCCCAGTTCAATTTCTGAACCTAGACAAGATTTTTAACATTGTGGGGACCTTTTTTGAACTATTTCCAAAATCTTTGATTTGCTATTAAGCACAGATGGTGGTTAATAATATGTTTTACTATATGATAAGGATATTTTTCCCTTTTCTTTTTTTTAAACCGAACAGCTGTTTTTTCTGGTAGTGGGTTTAGATTTTTTTTGTATAATAAAATTATCTTTTCTCACTATTATGTTTAAATTTAATTTATATGAATATGGGGTAATGAGACTATATTTATGATTCCAATATATTGTAATTGATATATTATATATCCTACTGTACTCTGTATTCTTTTATGTAAGAAATCAATAAAAATATTGAAAAAGAAGATTTCTACAATACATGGGTGAATTTGAAGATAAGGCATTGACCAATATTGCATTACACTCACCAATGACAGTGGGTTCTAAATCAATGAATAGAGCTCTTGGTACAAGCTTCCCGCCACCTGTATCAGTAAAGAAAGTGTTGTAGGAATTGTCTGCAGCTCCATAAATCCAATCCCTGGCCATAAATCCATTGGGCTGGATCCCATGTTCTAAACAGTACAATTCCCAACAAGCATTTCCGATCTGGACACCAGCCTGGCCAATATGGATGGAGATACACTCATGCTGTGAACCAAAATGTTTAAAATTATAATAAAGCCGGTCTAGCAACAGCAAGTCATAACAAATCAAAAAACAGAAGAGAATCTGTAGATGCTGTAAATCTAGAGCAACACACACAAAATGCTGGAGGAACTCAGCACGTCAGGCAGTATCTATGGAGTGGAATAAAGAGTCAACGTTTTGTGCTGAGACCCTTCAGCAGGATTAAATCAGAGTTATCAAACCCTTCATCTGGGTCATAGCAATCTTATTTTATTACTTCTATGTTCCAAAAAAAAAACGCTTGGTTGTCAGGAAATGTAGAGGAGGCTTGACCCAAAGGAGGAGGAGCAGAGACAATTCAGTGGTGAACATAAATTTTAATAACAAGCCACAAGGGGCTACAAAACAAGATAGAACATAAACTAAATGCAACAAGTAAACTTTAGGCAGGAAGACTGAAAGCTAACAGCAATTAGTTGAATCCAGGTGGTTCAATGGTTGAACAAGGGCTGTGGCTGACAACTGGGGTTAAATAGGCTGCAGGTGATAAGTCTGGAATTGGCAGCAGATGAATCCTATCAACTGGGTGCTGACTGGGAGGTGCTTGAATGTGCAGGTTGGGAGGTGGCAGCGGGAACAGGCCTTATTTTGTAGTAATTTGCCAGGCAACAACTGCTATCCCCGTGAATCTAGTGACTCCTTTAGATGGATTTTCCACTCCCAGCAGATTTTGTTGTTGGGTAAAAGTTCTGCAGCCTGTGTATGGATTCATGGTGCTGGCAGTGGTTGAGATAGAGGTGCTGGCATGGGTAGGGGGGATGGGTTGTGTTAGGTTTTATAGTGGGGGTCACTTGGCCAGTGGTGTAGGAGGAGGGTGGATGAAATTATGTGGGGTTACACTAGCAGTGGGATGTGGTTGCTGAATGGGGTTCTTGACGATGGAAACTGGATCAGTTACTGATAGTCAGAGTTGCATGTTACTGAGGTAGAATGAGAAATGAGCTATTGATATTGGGTGGGCAGGATTGGCAGTGGGTAAGATTAACCTGGCCATGGGTTGCTGTGGTGAGTGTTTGGTGCTGTTGGGTAAGAGTGGTGGTGGGGTTGAGGTTGGTGATAGAGGATTGTGGGTGGGTGGTGTTGTGGAGAAGGTGGGTGGTGTTGGGAGAAGTTGTGTGGTTTTGAGGAGGGCGTAGCTGGTTTTGGGGAAGGGTATGGTTAGTGTTGAGCAGAGTTTAGTGGTGTTTCGGAGGGGTGGCATTCGGGAGAGGTAGTTGGTGTTGAAGGGTGGTATTTGACAGGGGTGTGGTTAGTGTTGGGGAAGGGATGATGTTAGAGAGGGGGTGGTTTGTATTGAAGAGGGGTGTTAGGAAGGACATGGTTGGTGTTCGGGAAGGGGTGGTATTGGGAGATGTGGTTAGTGTTGAACCATAGAACATTACAGCACAGAACCGGGCCTTTTGGCCCTTTATGGCTGTGCGAAAGCATTTTTCTGTCTAGTCCCAGAATTGTCGACATTTTGATGTGTCCTGATGCAGGGCTTCCTCCCAAATCAGCCCACTGAGTTCCAGAAGGCTGCTTCTCAGAATTACACCTTCATATTAAAAGGCTTTTATTGAGTTGTGCAGCATAAGCTCAGAGCTACAGCTAGTCAGCCTTTTCTTCTTGGAGCAACAGAAGATCAGAGGTGACCTGATAGAGGCATATAAGATGATGAGAGGCATTTATCGTATGGATAGTCAGAAGCTTTTTCCCAGGGCTAATATTCTTGACACGTTTCTGAGCAGTGGTATTAGGGAGGATGTGGTTGGTGGGGAGCAGTGGTACTGGGAGATGTGGTTAGTGGGGAGCAGTGGTACTGGGAGATGTGGTTGGTGTTGAGCACTGGTATTAGGGAGGATGTGGTTGGTGGGGAGCAGTGGTACTGGGAGATGTGGTTGGTGGGGAGCAGTGGTATTAGGGAGGATGTGGTTGGTGTTGAGCAGTGGTATTAGGGAGGATGTGGTTGGTGGGGAGCAGTGGTATTAGGGAGGATGTGGTTGGTGTTGGGCAGTGGTACTGGGAGATGTGGTTGGTGGAGTGCAGTGGTACTGGGAGATGTGGTTGGTGTTGAGCAGTGGTACTGGGAGATGTGGTTGGTGGGGAGCAGTGGTATTAGGAAGGATGTGGTTGGTGGGGAGCAGTGGTATTAGGGAGGATGTGGTTGGTGGGGAGCAGTGGTATTAGGAAGGATGTGGTTGGTGGGGAGCAGTGGTACTGGGAGATGTGGTTGGTGTTGAGCAGTGGTACTGGGAGATGTGGTTGGTGGGGAGCAGTGGTATTAGGAAGGATGTGGTTGGTGGGGAGCAGTGGTATTAGGGAGGATGTGGTTGGTGGGGAGCAGTGGTATTAGGAAGGATGTGGTTGGTGGGGAGCAGTGGTATTAGGGAGGATGTGGTTGGAGGGGAGCAGTGGTATTAGGGAGGATGTGGTTGGTGGGGAGCAGTGGTATCAGGAAGGATGTGGTTGGTGGGGAGCAGTGGTATTAGGGAGGATGTGGTTGGTGGGGAGCAGTGGTATTAGGGAGGATGTGGTTGGTGGGGAGCAGTGGTATTAGGGAGGATGTGGTTGGTGGGGAGCAGTGGTATTAGGGAGGATGTTGTTGGTGGGGAGCAGTGGTATTAGGGAGGATGTGGTTGGTGGGGAGCAGTGGTATCAGGAAGGATGTGGTTGGTGGGGAGCAGTGGTATTAGGGAGGATGTGGTTGGTGGGGAGCAGTGGTATCAGGAAGGATGTGGTTGGTGGGGAGCAGTGGTATCAGGAAGGATGTGGTTGGTGGGGAGCAGTGGTATTAGGGAGGATGTGGTTGGTGTTGAGCAGTGGTACTGGGAGATGTGGTTGGTGGGGAGCAGTGGTATTAGGGAGGATGTGGTTGGTGGGGAGCAGTGGTATTAGGGAGGATGTGGTTGGTGGGGAGCAGTGGTATTAGGGAGGACGTAGTTGGTGTTGAGCAGTGGTATTAGGGATGTTGTGGTTGGTGGGGAGCAGTGGTATTAGGGAGGTTGTGGTTGGTGTTGAGCAGTGTTATTAGGGAGGACGTAGTTGGTGGGGAGCAGTGGTATCAGGAAGGATGTGGTTGGTGGGGAGCAGTGGTATTAGGGAGGACGTAGTTGGTGGGGAGCAGTGGTATCAGGAAGGATGTGGTTGGTGGGGAGCAGTGGTATCAGGAAGGATGTGGTTGGTGTTGAGCAGTGGTATTAGGGAGGACGTAGTTGGTGGGGAGCAGTGGTATCAGGAAGGATGTGGTTGGTGGGGAGCAGTGGTATTAGGAAGGATGTGGTTGGTGGGGAGCAGTGGTATCAGGAAGGATGTGGTTGGTGGGGAGCAGTGGTATTAGGGAGGATGTGGTTGGTGTTGAGCAGTGGTATTAGGGAGGACGTAGTTGGTGGGGAGCAGTGGTATCAGGAAGGATGTGGTTGGTGGGGAGCAGAGGTATTAGGGAGGATGTGGTTGGTGGGGAGCAGTGGTATCAGGAAGGATGTGGTTGGTGGGAGCAGTGGTATTAGGAAGGATGTGGTTGGTGGGGAGCAGAGGTATTAGGGAGGAAGTGGTTGGTGGGGAGCAGTGGTATTAGGGAGGATGTGGTTGGTGGGGAGCAGTGGTACTGGGAGATGTGGTTAGTGGGGAGCAGTGGTACTGGGAGATGTGGTTGGTGTTGAGCACTGGTATTAGGGAGGATGTGGTTGGTGGGGAGCAGTGGTACTGGGAGATGTGGTTGGTGGGGAGCAGTGGTATTAGGGAGGATGTGGTTGGTGTTGAGCAGTGGTATTAGGGAGGATGTGGTTGGTGGGGAGCAGTGGTATTAGGGAGGATGTGGTTGGTGTTGGGCAGTGGTACTGGGAGATGTGGTTGGTGGAGTGCAGTGGTACTGGGAGATGTGGTTGGTGTTGAGCAGTGGTACTGGGAGATGTGGTTGGTGGGGAGCAGTGGTATTAGGAAGGATGTGGTTGGTGGGGAGCAGTGGTATTAGGGAGGATGTGGTTGGTGGGGAGCAGTGGTATTAGGAAGGATGTGGTTGGTGGGGAGCAGTGGTATTAGGGAGGATGTGGTTGGTGGGGAGCAGTGGTATCAGGAAGGATGTGGTTGGTGGGGAGCAGTGGTATTAGGGAGGATGTGGTTGGTGGGGAGCAGTGGTATTAGGGAGGATGTGGTTGGTGGGGAGCAGTGGTATTAGGGAGGATGTGGTTGGTGGGGAGCAGTGGTATTAGGGAGGATGTTGTTGGTGGGGAGCAGTGGTATTAGGGAGGATGTGGTTGGTGGGGAGCAGTGGTATCAGGAAGGATGTGGTTGGTGGGGAGCAGTGGTATTAGGGAGGATGTGGTTGGTGGGGAGCAGTGGTATCAGGAAGGATGTGGTTGGTGGGGAGCAGTGGTATCAGGAAGGATGTGGTTGGTGGGGAGCAGTGGTATTAGGGAGGATGTGGTTGGTGTTGAGCAGTGGTACTGGGAGATGTGGTTGGTGGGGAGCAGTGGTATTAGGGAGGATGTGGTTGGTGGGGAGCAGTGGTATTAGGGAGGATGTGGTTGGTGGGGAGCAGTGGTATTAGGGAGGACGTAGTTGGTGTTGAGCAGTGGTATTAGGGATGTTGTGGTTGGTGGGGAGCAGTGGTATTAGGGAGGTTGTGGTTGGTGTTGAGCAGTGTTATTAGGGAGGACGTAGTTGGTGGGGAGCAGTGGTATCAGGAAGGATGTGGTTGGTGGGGAGCAGTGGTATTAGGGAGGACGTAGTTGGTGGGGAGCAGTGGTATCAGGAAGGATGTGGTTGGTGGTGAGCAGTGGTATCAGGAAGGATGTGGTTGGTGTTGAGCAGTGGTATTAGGGAGGACGTAGTTGGTGGGGAGCAGTGGTATCAGGAAGGATGTGGTTGGTGGGGAGCAGTGGTATTAGGAAGGATGTGGTTGGTGGGGAGCAGTGGTATCAGGAAGGATGTGGTTGGTGGGGAGCAGTGGTATTAGGGAGGACGTAGTTGGTGGGGAGCAGTGGTATCAGGAAGGATGTGGTTGGTGGGGAGCAGAGGTATTAGGGAGGATGTGGTTGGTGGGGAGCAGTGGTATCAGGAAGGATGTGGTTGGTGGGAGCAGTGGTATTAGGAAGGATGTGGTTGGTGGGGAGCAGAGGTATTAGGGAGGAAGTGGTTGGTGGGGAGCAGTGGTATTAGGGAGGATGTGGTTGGTGGGGAGCAGTGGTACTGGGAGATGTGGTTAGTGGGGAGCAGTGGTACTGGGAGATGTGGTTGGTGTTGAGCACTGGTATTAGGGAGGATGTGGTTGGTGGGGAGCAGTGGTACTGGGAGATGTGGTTGGTGGGGAGCAGTGGTATTAGGAAGGATGTGGTTGGTGGGGAGCAGTGGTATTAGGGAGGATGTGGTTGGTGGGGAGCAGTGGTATTAGGAAGGATGTGGTTGGTGGGGAGCAGTGGTATTAGGGAGGATGTGGTTGGAGGGGAGCAGTGGTATTAGGGAGGATGTGGTTGGTGGGGAGCAGTGGTATCAGGAAGGATGTGGTTGGTGGGGAGCAGTGGTATTAGGGAGGATGTGGTTGGTGGGGAGCAGTGGTATTAGGGAGGATGTGGTTGGTGGGGAGCAGTGGTATTAGGGAGGATGTGGTTGGTGGGGAGCAGTGGTATTACGGAGGATGTTGTTGGTGGGGAGCAGTGGTATTAGGGAGGATGTGGTTGGTGGGGAGCAGTGGTATCAGGAAGGATGTGGTTGGTGGGGAGCAGTGGTATTAGGGAGGATGTGGTTGGTGGGGAGCAGTGGTATCAGGAAGGATGTGGTTGGTGGGGAGCAGTGGTATCAGGAAGGATGTGGTTGGTGGGGAGCAGTGGTATTAGGGAGGATGTGGTTGGTGTTGAGCAGTGGTACTGGGAGATGTGGTTGGTGGGGAGCAGTGGTATTAGGGAGGATGTGGTTGGTGGGGAGCAGTGGTATTAGGGAGGATGTGGTTGGTGGGGAGCAGTGGTATTAGGGAGGACGTAGTTGGTGTTGAGCAGTGGTATTAGGGATGTTGTGGTTGGTGGGGAGCAGTGGTATTAGGGAGGTTGTGATTGGTGTTGAGCAGTGTTATTAGGGAGGACGTAGTTGGTGGGGAGCAGTGGTATCAGGAAGGATGTGGTTGGTGGGGAGCAGTGGTATTAGGGAGGACGTAGTTGGTGGGGAGCAGTGGTATCAGGAAGGATGTGGTTGGTGGGGAGCAGTGGTATCAGGAAGGATGTGGTTGGTGTTGAGCAGTGGTATTAGGGAGGACGTAGTTGGTGGGGAGCAGTGGTATCAGGAAGGATGTGGTTGGTGGGGAGCAGTGGTATTAGGAAGGATGTGGTTGGTGGGGAGCAGTGGTATCAGGAAGGATGTGGTTGGTGGGGAGCAGTGGTATTAGGGAGGATGTGGTTGGTGTTGAGCAGTGGTATTAGGGAGGACGTAGTTGGTGGGGAGCAGTGGTATCAGGAAGGATGTGGTTGGTGGGGAGCAGAGGTATTAGGGAGGATGTGGTTGGTGGGGAGCAGTGGTATCAGGAAGGATGTGGTTGGTGGGAGCAGTGGTATTAGGAAGGATGTGGTTGGTGGGGAGCAGAGGTATTAGGGAGGAAGTGGTTGGTGGGGAGCAGTGGTATTAGGGAGGATGTGGTTGGTGGGGAGCAGAGGTATTAGGGAGGATGTGGTTGGTGGGGAGCAGTGGTATTAGGGAGGATGTGGTTGGTGGGGAGCAGTGGTATTAGGGAGGATGTGGTTGGTGGGAGCAGTGGTATTAGGAAGGATGTGGTTGGTGGGGAGCAGTGGTATTAGGGAGGACGTGGTTGGTGGGGAGCAGTGGTATCAGGAAGGATGTGGTTGGTGGGGAGCAGTGGTATCAGGAAGGATGTGGTTGGTGGGGAGCAGTGGTATCAGGAAGGATGTGGTTGGTGGGGAGCAGTGGTATTAGGGAGGATGTGGTTGGTGGGGAGCAGTGGTATCAGGGAGGATGTGGTTGGTGGGGAGCAGTGGTATCAGGAAGGATGTGGTTGGTGGGGAGCAGTGGTATTAGGGAGGATGTGGTTGGTGGGGAGCAGTGGTATTAGGGAGGATGTGGTTGGTGGAGAGCAGTGGTATTAGGAAGGATGTGGTTGGTGGGGAGCAGTGGTATTAGGGAGGATGTGGTTGGTGGGGAGCAGTGGTATTAGGGAGGATGTGGTTGGTGGGGAGCAGTGGTATTAGGGAGGTTGTGGTTGGTGTTGAGCAGTGGTATTAGGGAGGTTGTGGTTGGTGTTGAGCAGTGGTATTAGGGAGGACGTAGTTGGTGGGGAGCAGTGGTATTAGGGAGGATGTGGTTGGTGGGGAGCAGTGGTATCAGGAAGGATGTGGTTGGTGGGGAGCAGTGGTATCAGGAAGGATGTGGTTGGTGGGGAGCAGTGGTATTAGGGAGGATGTGGTTGGTGGGGAGCAGTGGTATTAGGGAGGATGTGGTTGGTGGGGAGCAGTGGTATTAGGGAGGATGTGGTTGGTGGGGAGCAGTGGTATTAGGGAGGACGTAGTTGGTGGGGAGCAGTGGTATTAGGGAGGATTTGGTTGGTGGGGAGCAGTGGTATTAGGGAGGATTTGGTTGGTGGGGAGCAGTGGTATTAGGGAGGATGTGGTTGGTGGGGAGCAGTGGTATCAGGAAGGATGTGGTTGGTGGGGAGCAGTGGTATCAGGAAGGATGTGGTTGGTGGGGAGCAGTGGTATCAGGAAGGATGTGGTTGGTGGGGAGCAGTGGTATCAGGAAGGATGTGGTTGGTGGGGAGCAGTGGTATTAGGAAGGATGTGGTTGGTGGGGAGCAGTGGTATTAGGGAGGATGTGGTTGGTGGGGAGCAGTGGTATCAGGAAGGATGTGGTTGGTGGGGAGCAGTGGTATTAGGGAGGATGTGGTTGGTGGGGAGCAGTGGTATTAGGAAGGATGTGGTTGGTGGGAGCAGTGGTATTAGGGAGGATGTGGTTGGTGGGGAGCAGTGGTATCAGGAAGGATGTGGTTGGTGGGGAGCAGAGGTATTAGGGAGGATGTGGTTGGTGGGGAGCAGTGGTATTAGGGAGGATGTGGTTGGTGGGGAGCAGTGGTATTAGGGAGGATGTGGTTGGTGGGGAGCAGTGGTATTAGGAAGGATGTGGTTGGTGGGGAGCAGTGGTATTAGGAAGGATGTGGTTGGTGGGGAGCAGAGGTATTAGGGAGGATGTGGTTGGTGGGGAGCAGTGGTATTAGGAAGGATGTGGTTGGTGGGGAGCAGAGGTATTAGGGAAGATGTGGTTGGTGGGGAGCAGTGGTATCAGGAAGGATGTGGTTGGTGGGGAGCAGTGGTACTGGGGAGGTTGTGGTTGGTGGGGAGCAGAGGTATTGGGGAGGTTGTGGTTGGTGGGGAGCAGAGGTATTAGGGAGGATGTGGTTGGTGGGGAGCAGTGGTATTGGGGAGGTTGTGGTTGGTGGGGAGCAGAGGTATTAGGGAGGATGTGGTTGGTGGGGAGCAGTGGTATTAGGGAGGTTGTGGTTGGTGTTGAGCAGTGGTATTAGGGAGGATGTGGTTGGTGGGGAGCAGTGTTATTGGGGAGGATGTGGTTGGTGGGGAGCAGTGGTATTAGGGAGGATGTGGTTGGTGGGGAGCAGTGGTATTAGGGTGGATGTGGTTGGTGTTGAGCAGTGGTATCAGGAAGGATGTGGTTGGTGGGGAGCAGTGGTATTAGGGAGGTTGTGGTTGGTGGGGAGCAGTGGTATTAGGGAGGATGTGGTTGGTGTTGAGCAGTGTTATTAGGGAGGTTGTGGTTGGTGTTGAGCAGTGGTATTAGGGAGGACGTAGTTGGTGGGGAGCAGTGGTATCAAGAAGGATGTGGTTGGTGGGGAGCAGTGGTATCAGGAAGGATGTGGTTGGTGGGGAGCAGTGGTATTAGGGAGGATGTGGTTGGTGGGGAGCAGTGGTATTAGGGAGGTTGTGGTTGGTGTTGAGCAGTGTTATTAGGGAGGTTGTGGTTGGTGTTGAGCAGTGGTATTAGGGAGGACGTAGTTGGTGGGGAGCAGTGGTATCAGGAAGGATGTGGTTGGTGGGGAGCAGTGGTATCAGGAAGGATGTGTTTGGTGGGGAGCAGTGGTATTAGGGAGGTTGTGGTTGGTGTTGAGCAGTGTTATTAGGGAGGTTGTGGTTGGTGTTGAGCAGTGTTATTACGGAGGTTGTGGTTGGTGTTGAGCAGTGGTATTAGGGAGGACTTAGTTGGTGGGGAGCAGTGGTATCAGGAAAGATGTGGTTGGTGGGGAGCAGTGGTATCAGGAAGGATGTGGTTGGTGGGGAGCAGTGGTATTAGGGAGGATGTGGTTGGTGGGGAGCAGTGGTATTAGGGAGGACGTAGTTGGTGGGGAGCAGTGGTATCAGGAAGGATGTGGTTGGTGGGGAGCAGTGGTATCAGGAAGGTTGTGGTTGGTGGGGAGCAGTGGTATTAGGGAGGATGTGGTTGGTGGGGAGCAGTGGTATTAGGGAGGACGTAGTTGGTGGGGAGCAGTGGTATCAGGAAGGATGTGGTTGGTGGGGAGCAGTGGTATCAGGAAGGATGTGGTTGGTGGGGAGCAGTGGTATTAGGAAGGATGTGGTTGGTGGGGAGCAGTGGTATCAGGAAGGATGTGGTTGGTGGGGAGCAGTGGTATCAGGAAGGATGTGGTTGGTGGGGAGCAGTGGTATCAGGAAGGATGTGGTTGGTGGGGAGCAGTGGTATTAGGAAGGATGTGGTTGGTGGGGAGCAGTGGTATCAGGAAGGATGTGGTTGGTGGGGAGCAGTGGTATTAGGGAGGATGTGGTTGGTGGGGAGCAGTGGTATTAGGGAGGACGTAGTTGGTGGGGAGCAGTGGTATCAGGAAGGATGTGGTTGGTGGGGAGCAGTGGTATTAGGGAGGTTGTGGTTGGTGTTGAGCAGTGGTATTAGGGAGGACGTAGTTGGTGGGGAGCAGAGGTATCAGGAAGGATGTGGTTGGTGGGGAGCAGTGGTATCAGGAAGGATGTGGTTGGTGGGGAGCAGTGGTATTAGGGAGGATGTGGTTGGTGGGGAGCAGTGGTATCAGGAAGGATGTGGTTGGTGGGGAGCAGTGGTATCAGGAAGGATGTGGTTGGTGGGGAGCAGTGGTATTAGGGAGGATGTGGTTGGTGGGGAGCAGTGGTATCAGGAAGGATGTGGTTGGTGGGGAGCAGTGGTATTAGGAAGGATGTGGTTGGTGGGGAGCAGTGGTATCAGGAAGGATGTGGTTGGTGGGGAGCAGTGGTATTAGGGAGGATGTGGTTGGTGGGGAGCAGTGGTATTAGGGAGGACGTAGTTGGTGGGGAGCAGTGGTATCAGGAAGGATGTGGTTGGTGGGGAGCAGTGGTATTAGGGAGGTTGTGGTTGGTGTTGAGCAGTGGTATTAGGGAGGACGTAGTTGGTGGGGAGCAGTGGTATCAGGAAGGATGTGGTTGGTGGGGAGCAGTGGTATCAGGAAGGATGTGGTTGGTGGGGAGCAGTGGTATCAGGAAGGATGTGGTTGGTGGGGAGCAGTGGTATCAGGAAGGATGTGGTTGGTGGGGAGCAGTGGTATTAGGGAGGACGTAGTTGGTGGGGAGCAGTGGTATCAGGAAGGATGTGGTTGGTGGGGAGCAGTGGTATTAGGGAGGACGTAGTTGGTGGGGAGCAGTGGTATTAGGAAGGATGTGGTTGGTGGGGAGCAGTGGTATCAGGAAGGATGTGGTTGGTGGGGAGCAGTGGTATTAGGAAGGATGTGGTTGGTGGTGAGCAGTGGTATCAGGAAGGATGTGGTTGGTGGGGAGCAGTGGTATTAGGGAGGATGTGGTTGGTGGGGAGCAGTGGTATTAGGGAGGATGTGGTTGGTGGGGAGCAGTGGTATTAGGGAGGATGTGGTTGGTGGGGAGCAGTGGTATTAGGAAGGATGTGGTTGGTGGGGAGCAGTGGTATTAGGGAGGATGTGGTTGGTGGGGAGCAGTGGTATTAGGGAGGATGTGGTTGGTGGGGAGCAGTGGTATTAGGGAGGATGTGGTTGGTGGGGAGCAGTGGTATTAGGGAGGATGTGGTTGGTGGGGAGCAGTGGTATTAGGGAGGATGTGGTTGGTGGGGAGCAGAGGTATCAGGAAGGATGTGGTTGGTGGGAGCAGTGGTATTAGGAAGGATGTGGTTGGTGGGGAGCAGAGGTATTAGGGAGGATGTGGTTGGTGGGGAGCAGTGGTATTAGGAAGGATGTGGTTGGTGGGGAGCAGTGGTATTAGGGAGGATGTGGTTGGTGGGGAGCAGTGGTATTAGGAAGGATGTGGTTGGTGGGGAGCAGTGGTATTAGGGAGGATGTGTTTGGTGGGGAGCAGTGGTATTAGGGAGGATGTGGTTGGTGGGGAGCAGTGGTATCAGGAAGGATGTGGTTGGTGGGAGCAGTGGTATTAGGAAGGATGTGGTTGGTGGGGAGCAGTGGTATTAGGGAGGATGTGGTTGGTGGGGAGCAGTGGTATTAGGGAGGATGTGGTTGGTGGGGAGCAGTGGTATTAGGGAGGTTGTGGTTGGTGTTGAGCAGTGTTATTGGGGAGGATGTGGTTGGTGGGGAGCAGTGGTATTGGGGAGGTTGTGGTTGGTGTTGAGCAGTGGTATTAGGGAGGTTGTGGTTGGTGTTGAGCAGTGTTATTAGGGAGGTTGTGGTTGGTGTTGAGCAGTGGTATTAGGGAGGACCTAGTTGGTGGGGAGCAGTGGTATCAGGAAGGATGTGGTTGGTGGGGAGCAGTGGTATCAGGAAGGATGTGGTTGGTGGGGAGCAGTGGTATCAGGAAGGATGTGGTTGGTGGGGAGCAGTGGTATTGGGGAGGATGTGGTTGGTGGGGAGCAGTGGTATTAGGGAGGATGTGGTTGGTGGGGAGCAGTGGTATCAGGAAGGATGTGGTTGGTGGGGAGCAGTGGTATTAGGGAGGATGTGGTTGGTGGGGAGCAGTGGTATTAGGGAGGATGTGGTTGGTGGGGAGCAGTGGTATTAGGGAGGACATAGTTGGTGGGGAGCAGAGGTATTAGGGAGGACGTAGTTGGTGGGGAGCAGTGGTATTAGGGAGGATGTGGTTGGTGGGGAGCAGTGGTATCAGGAAGGATGTGGTTGGTGGGGAGCAGTGGTATTAGGAAGGATGTGGTTGTGAGGATCAGTGGTATCAGGAAGGATGTGGTTGGTGGGGAGCAGTGGTATTAGGGAGGATGTGGTTGGTGGGGAGCAGTGGTATTAGGAAGGATGTGGTTGGTGGGGAGCAGTGGTATCAGGAAGGATGTGGTTGGTGGGGAGCAGTGGTATTAGGGAGGACGTGGTTGGTGGGGAGCAGTGGTATTAGGGAGGATGTGGTTGGTGGGGAGCAGTGGTATTAGGAAGGATGTGGTTTGTGGGGAGCAGAGGTATTAGGGAGGATGTGGTTGGTGGGGAGCAGTGGTATTAGGGAGGATGTGGTTGGTGGGGAGCAGTGGTATTAGGGAAGATGTGGTTGGTGGGGAGCAGTGGTATTAGGGAGGATGTGGTTGGTGGGGAGCAGTGGTATTAGGAAGGATGTGGTTGGTGGGGAGCAGTGGTATTAGGGAGGATGTGGTTGTTGGGGAGCAGTGGTATTAGGAAGGATGTGGTTGGTGGGGAGCAGTGGTATTAGGAAAGATGTGGTTGGTGGGGAGCAGTGGTATTAGGGTGGATGTGGTTGGTGGGGAGCAGTGGTATTAGGGAGGACGTAGTTGGTGGGGAGCAGTGGTATTAGGGAGGATGTGGTTGGTGGGGTGCAGTGGTATTAGGGAGGACGTAGTTGGTGTTGAGCAGTGGTATTAGGGAGGTTGTGGTTGGTGTTGAGCAGTGTTATTGGGGAGGATGTGGTTGGTGGGGAGCAGTGGTATTAGGGAGGTTGTGGTTGGTGTTGAGCAGTGTTATTGGGGAGGATGTGGTTGGTGGGGAGCAGTGGTATTGGGGAGGTTGTGGTTGGTGTTGAGCAGTGGTATTGGGGAGGATGTGGTTGGTGTTGGGGAGGAGCTTTGATGAGAAGAGTGGTGGTTTGGGTGGAGGGGGCTGGATGATTATGTTAGTGTGGATGCTATTGGAGTGAGATTGATGCCATGGAGGGGTTTGAAAGTGGTGGTGTGGCTATTATTGGTGCGGAAATTGCGCGTTATAACAGCCGTCCGGCAGTGCTTGCGCAATACCAAGCAAGCAGCAGATGAGGGGCGCTGGCTGATGAAGGGTGTGTGGTGGACGGAAGGGTGCCTTGGGGTTGGTTGATGATGGACAGACTGCCTCTGGGGGAGCAGCATTAGTGTAGAGGGGGGACGAATTTGGGTTACGATGGCGTAGTCCCGGTCGCCGGAGCTCGGATTACAAAGCCATTCTCATACCATATCGGAGCCCTTTGCCGCTCTGCAGCCGCCGAGCGTTCCCGCCAAAACCTTCACGGGGCGCTGAGCATGCGTGGCCCGTCTCCGTGACAACAATCCCACTGACTACGCATGCGTAGGCACAAACGGCAGTACAAGGTGACTGCGCGTGTGCCTGCACATGCGCCGGTAGTGAGGCATTCCGGGTATTGTAAATTTCTGCAACACACACAAAATGCTGGTGGAACACGGGAGGCCAGGCAGCATCTATAGGGAGAAGAGCTGTCGACCTTTCGGGCCGAGACCCTTCGTCAGGTTTCTGATTAGAAATTTCAAAGTTGGAAATAAAATATATTATCAGAGTACACACACAAAATGCTGGTGGAACACAGCAGGTCAGGCAGTATCTATAAGGAGAAGCACTGTTGACGTTTCGGGCCGAGACCCTTCGTCAGGACTAACTGAAAGGAAAGATAGTAAGAGATTTGAAAGTAGTGGGGGGAGGGAGAAATGGGAAATGATAGGAGAAGACCGGAGGGGGTGGGATGAAGCTAAGAGCTGGAAAGGTGATTGGCGAAAGTGATACAGAGCTGGAGAAGGGAAAGGATCGTGGGACAGGAGGCCTCAGGAGAAAGAAAGGGGTAGTGGGGGGAGCACCAGAGGGAGATGGAGAACAGGCAGGGTGATGGGCAGAGAGAGGGGAAAAAAACAAATAACTAAATATGTCAGGGATGGGGTGAGAAAGGGAGGAGGGATGTTAACGAAAGTTAGAGAAATCAATGTTCATGCCATCAGGTTGGAGGCTACCCAGCTATAGGGTGTTGTTTCTCCAACCTGAGTGTGGCTCCATTTTGACAGTAGAGGAGGCCATGGATAGACATATCAGAATGGGAATGGGACGAGGAATTAAAATGTGTGGCCACTGGGAGATCCTGCTTTCTCTGGCGGACCGAGCGTAGGCGTTCAGCGAAACGGTCTCTGAGTCTGCGTCGGGTCTCACCAATATATAAAAGGCCACACCGGGAGCACCGGACGCAGTATACCACGCCAGCCGACTCACAGGTGAAGTGTCACCTCACCTGGAAGGACTGTCTGGGGCCCTGAATGGTGGTGGGATCCCACTGATCTCCCTCCTGGCACTTATCCTTGTAAGCAGAACAAGTGCTACAACTGCCCTTACACTTCCTCCCTCACCACCATTCAGAGCCCCAGACAGTCCTTCCAGGTGAGGTGACACTTCACCTGTGAGTCGGCTGGTGTGGTATACTGCGTCCGGTGTTCCCTCTGTGGCCTTTTATATATAGTTGAGATCTGATGCAGACTGGGAGACCATTTCGCTGAACACCTATGCTCTGTCCGCCAGAGAAAGCAGGATCTCCCAGTGGCCACACATTTTAATTACACATCCCACTCCCATTCTGATACGTCTATCCATGGCCTCCTCTACTGTCAAGATGAAGTCACACTCAGTTTGGAGGAACAACACGTTATATACTGGCTGGGTAGCCTCCATCCTGATGGCATGAACATTGACTTCTCTAACTTCCGTTAATGCCTCTCCTCCCTTTCTCACCCCATCCCTGACATATTTAGTTGTTTGTTTTTTTCTCTCTCTCTGCCCATCACCCTGCCTGTTCTCCATCTCCCTCTGGTGCTCCCCTCCCCCTTTCTTTTTCCCTAGGCCTCCTGTCCTTTCCCTTCTCCAGCTCTGTATCAGTTTTGCCAATCACCTTTTCAGCTCTTAGCTTCATCTCCACCCCCTCCGGTCTTCTCCTATCATTTCCCATTTCCCCCTCCCCCCACTACTTTAAAATCTCTTACTATCTTTCCTTTCAGTTAGTCCTGACGAAGGGTCGGCCCGAAACGTCGACAGTGCTTCTTATAGATGCTGCCTGGCCTGCTGTGTTCCACCAGCATTTTGTGTGTGTTGTTTGAATTTCCAGCATCTGCAGATTTCCTCATGTTTGTATATTATCAGAGTACATGCATTTCACTACATACAACCCAAGATTCTTTTTCTGTGGGCATACTTTGCAAATCTGTAGAAGAGTAATTGTAAACTGTAAACATCAAGAACTGTTCACTGTAAACTGTGTAAATGCAGATATAAATAAATAGCGATAACGAGCATGAAATAAAAATATAGAGTCCTTAAATGAGTACAGCTATCCCCTTTTGTTCAAGAGTCTGATGGTTGAGGGATAGTAACTATTCTTGAACCTGGCAGGTCAAGAATGATGAGTTCGGAGGAGGACATAAAGATATGGAAAGTGCTGGGATGGAGGGCTATGAACGACATGAAACAAATCTGGAGGTCGAACCTGACCAGAGGGCTCAAAAAGAGGATCTTCATAGCAGTCATAGAGTCTATTCTCACGTATTGATGCAAGATGTGGACACTCACAAAGATCATGCGAAAGTCACTAGATGGTTGCTATACACGAATGATGCGGATGGCTCTTGACGTGAGTTGGCAACAGCACATGACCAACGTCAAGCTCTATGATGGCCTACTGATGTTCACTGCTAAAATCAAGGTGAGAAGACTGCAACTACGCCACCCTGAGCTACCTACCAGCCTAGTCATCACATAGGAGCCCAAGCATGGGAGGATGAACCCTGGGCGCCCTCCCAAGACTATGGTCAACACGTTCCTAGAAGATAGTGGCGCGGCTAATGTAGATGAACTGAACAAACTGATAAGGGAGAGGGAGGAGTGGAGGGTCCATCATCGTGCCCAACGCAGATCCCCTAGGCTTGAGTCGACGTAGTAGTAGTAATAACCTGGTGGTGTGAGTCCTGAGGCACTTGATGGCAGCAACAAGAAAAGAGCATGGCGTGGGTGGTGAGAATTTTTGATGATGGATGCTACTTTTCTACTTCAATGTTTCATGCAGATGAGCTCAATGGTTTGGAGGCTTTTACCTGTAATGTACTGGGCCGAATCCACTATCTTTTATAGGATTTTCTGCTCAAAGGCATTGGTGTTCCCATACCAATGCCATAATGCTGCCAGTCAGCACACTTTCCACCACACGTCTATTGAAGTTTGTCAGAGTTTTTGATGACATGCCGACTTCCTCTGCAGACTCCAGAGGAAGTAGAGGCACTGTTGTGCTTTCTTCACAATAAGGTTCATCCATCGTCATCAATGAAGACCTCGACACCTTTTTTGTTTATGAGGTCGAATTGCTAGCACGACGCTCAACCCAGCACGGATGGAGAGTGTGAACAGGAGCCGGCCGGATTCGAACTCGGGACCTCTCACCCCGAAGTCCAGTGCTGATGCCACTACACCACCAGCCAGCTTTTTGATGGTGTCAAGACTAGTGCTTGATTTGGACTTAAGTGAAGGAGAGTTGTGCAGTGTCAGCCTCACTCTCTCTTCCCAATTCCCATCTGGATCCAGTGGCAAGACAAGATTCAAGGCGGCTGGAGATGGGACCAGGTGCAGTGGATGACCAGGACATCTGCTGTGTCTTGTCATGCTCTATGTATTCCATGACACTTGCAGAGACTGCCTTCTTGACCGTTGGACCTTCCATTGGTCTTGTCTGCTCAATCCGCCGGAGTCTGTCTTCACATGCCGGGATAGACAACTCCCTATCTCACCAAGGGTTTGAGACCTGTCAGCTACCCTCACCTGGTTTAGCTGGCTTGTCGAGGCCGTTGCCTGGGGTGTGGCCACTGTCGCATGTGTTATGAATGTACCACAGCTCTGAGGGGCCGAAGGGTGCGGGGTAGCCCCTTCCTTTGTGAGAATCGCAAGAGCATTATTGGGTTGGGTCAGAGGACCCAGGAAATGAGAGAGAGAGACCTGGCCATTGTCTCCTGGAGACAACGTTTGTGGATTGGGGACTATGCTAGTGCAAGCCCTCGGGCAAAGTGGGCTGGTTGAGAGAGGGATTGCATCATCCCGAACTGATTGACATCTGAGACCCCGTGAGGAAGAATAAAAGAGGGTCTGGGGGAACAACCCCTTCAGACACACCAGAAGAAACGCTTGCGATCCCGTAATAGCGGGAAGCCATTTGAAGGAAGCCACGTGCGTTCGGCTCCCTTGCCTGGGGGCTGGTGGCTGGTACCACGGAAAACGACTTGGAACTAACAATGGGGAACCAACTCCCCCCGACTCAACGGATTGGCCTCATAAAAGACCCAGGACAGTTTCAAACTGTCTCTCTCTTAAACCCACAGAGCTGCAGCTTGAAAGGACAGTGACTTTTATCTTTCCATTGGACAATACAATATCCCCTGCCTAGACAAACGATAGAGCTATTGCTTAATTGATGATTATTATTATACCCGCGTTTTTTAGGTTGAGTATTGACGACGTATATTATCTGAATGTCTGTATTAATCGTATTTTGTGCCCCTTTATAAATAAAGACTTCTAAAAATAGTACCATCAGACTTCAACGGACCTCTCTATCTTTGCTGGTAAGTGATCCAGTTACGGGAATTTCGTAACACATGCAAACAACTACAGGGAGCCACAAGTGAGAGCCGAGTGCCAGGTGGGAACCAGAGGTGGACACACCGCCTGAAAAGAATGTGACATGTTCCCCCACCAGAAGCGCTACCCCTTCCTGACACTCCATACACCCTGCTAATATTATTCTTCACAATAATATTTACATGAAGGGTCCAGGACAGGTCCACTGAGAAGGTGAGAAGTTACTGATCCTCTCCACCTCTGATGATTATTGACTCATCAACCTTTGTTTCCCCTCTCCTGGTCTACAATCAAGGCTGACACTGAGTGATAAGTTGTTGTTATTACACTAGTCAGCTAGGTTTTCATTCTCCCTCCTGTTTGCTGATTCACCACCACCTTTGATAAAGCCCACAACAGGGATGCCATCAGCAAACTTGTATATGGTGTTGGAGCTGTACTTAGCCACACTGTCATTGGTGTAAAGCAAGTAGAGCAGGGGGTTAAATACACATTCCTGTGGTGCTCCTGTACTGATCAAGATCAAGATTGTGGAGGAAATATTTTTGCCAATTCAAACTGACCGGTCTACAAGTGAAGAAATCCAGGGTTCAACTGCACAAGGGGGTTTTCAGGCCCAAGTCTTGGAGTTTACTGATTAATTTTGAGGGGATGATGATGTTAAGTGTTGAACTATATCGATAAAGAGCATCCTGATGTATGCATCTTTGCTGTCCAGGTGTTCCAGAGTTGTGTGAAGAGCTAATGAGATAGCATCTGCTGTAGACCTGTGGCTTCAGCAGGTGAATTGGAGAGGATCCAAGCTGCTATTCAGACAGGAGCTGGTATGCTTCAACACCAGTCTCTCAAAGCACTTCACCACTGTGGATGTAGGTGCCACTGGGCAACAGGTTACCACACTCTTCTTGGGCACCAGTATGATTGAAGTCTGCTTGAAGCAGTTGGGAACCACACACAACCGGAGTGAGAGATTGAAGATATCCGTGAATACACCGGCTATTTGGTTGGCACAGGTCTTCAGTACTTGGTCAGGTACTCTGTCCGGTTCCCAACCTCTTTTTTTTAATTGCCATGTACACCTACCATTAATCCAGGGGTCTGTGGACCCCAGGTTGGGATCCACTGGGTTAGAACTTCAGACATTGGAGCAGAATTAGGCTATTCGGCTCATCAAGCCCGCTCCACAATTCCATCATAGCTGATTTATTAACACGTTCAACCCCATTCTTCTGCCTGCTTCCCATATATTTTGACATCCCTACTAATCAGGAATCTATCAACATCCACTTTACAATGATTTTGCCTCCACTGCTGTCTGTGGAAGTGAATTCCAGAGATTCACCACCTCGTTCTAAAGAAATTCCTCTTCATCCCTGTTCTAATGGGATGTCCTTGTATCCTGAGGCTGTGCCCTCTGGCCCTAGACTCCCCCACTATCGGAAACAGCCTCTCTGTGTCCACTCTATCAAGGCCTTTCAATATTCAATAGGCTTCAAAGAGATCCTCCCCTCATTCTTCAAAAGTTCAGCAAGCACAGTTCCAGAGCCATCAAATGCTCCTCATGTATTAATCTTTTCATTCCAAGATCATTTTGTAAACTTCCTCTGGATCCTCTCTAATTCCAGCACATCCTTTCTTAGATATAGGGCCCACACTGCTCACAATTCTCCAAATGTGGTCTGACCATTGTACTCAGCATTACATCCTTGCTTTTATATTCTTGTCCTCTTGAAATAAATGCTAAAAATTGCATTTTCCTTCCTTACCACCAACTCAACCTATAAGCTATCCTTTACGGAATCCTGCACTAGGACTTAAACACAACCAAAATAAGAATCTTATACAGCTCTGGCTCATCCAGCAAGCAACCTTGACTTTCAGACTTGAGATAGTGGCACTAACTCTGTGTAACATATTTACAAAATTTTGATTATTTACAAAATTTACATCTTAAGACTAAAAATGCAGGAATAGTGGATGCACAATCATTTGCAACATTTAGACATAGAAGAATTAGGCCATTTGGCTCATCAAGTCTGCCCTACCATTCAATCATGGCTGATTCTTTTGAGAAGTTTGGATAAGTACATGATTGGGAGAGGAATGTAGGGCTATGGTCCAGGTGCATGTTAATGGGACTGGGCAGAATAGTTCAGCACAGACTAGATGGGCCAAAGGGCCTGGTTCTCTGATATAGCACTCTATGATTCTATAACATTGTTGTCCTTGTCTATGATGTATACCAGCCTCCATAACTCCTCTTAGTCCAGCAAGTTATTGGTATTGGAGATACAGTGAAATACTTGTCTTGCATACTGTTCAAACAGATCAATCCATTACATGCTGCATTGAGGCATTACAAGGGAAAACAATAATGCAGCACAAAATGTTACAGTTACTGATACAGTAGAGTGCCGGCAGCCTATAGGGTGGAAGGTTATTGCAATCAATATTCACTTTCCAGGGCCCAGGAGGCTTATTGCTAATCTCAGCTTTCTGACTTGTTTGTGACAAAGTTAAACTTCTAACATTCTTTCACAAACGAGAAAATCTGCAGATGCTGAAATCCAAGCAACACATACAAAATGCTGGAGAAACTCAGCAGGCCAAGTAATATCAATGGAAAAATTACAGTCGACATTTCAGGCCAAGACCCCCCAGACGGTCAGTTTCTTGTAAACAAGTAAACAGTGAGATCGTTTAGGCCCATGTTTAATCAACATATGACAGTGGAGTTTTGTTAGTTGGCCTGCATCAAACCAGACAACACTGGTTAAATTACTTGCACCATTTTGACAGAGTTCATGGAATCTTGCAGTCCAGGCTGATTTTGTCACTTAACACTTAACACAGTCAATCACTCAATAGTTGAGATATTTGTGTACTCAGACTCAGCCCTCACAGAATCAATTTCGGATGTTTGAGATCTTTGTCCCCAGAGGCTTTTAAACCGTTTGTGTGAATTACTTTATCCCAGCAACGGTGTCTGCAAAACATCACCTGCAGATACTATCTGGCAACTAATAGAGAGACAGTATAAATGTTAGAAAGCATTGGAGATTGCTATGAATGACAAGGACAGAAAGATGGCATAACAGAAAGAACAGAGTTCATTCCTCAACCTTCAGTTTCTGTGAGAAACATCTTGTTAACTACAATTCGTTGGTATGTTCTTTTTGTTTGTAAGAATCATACCTGTTTGGAAATCCTTTGTAGTTTATACATCTTTTGTAATATGGAAGTATTTTACAAGTCAGAAATCCTTAGAGTTTTAAACATGAGTTAAGAACTATTTGTCTAAATTTAAATGTATCATTGAAAAATAAAATATTCTTGATTAAACAACACAGCATAACCTCCCTATAGTGAGAGTACCTATATCAAATAGGGTTAAAAATCTCCTTTTGAGTTTGAGGCTTTGCCGACAGTGAACCTAATTCCATGACATCATAACAAGGTAGACTGTGAGATCAAGAGCCCATCTTATCATACTAGGATACTAGTTCAATAGTCTAATTACCATGAGACAAATGAGGGCAATAAACAATAATCTAGAGAGGAATAAACTGTCAATGTTTCAGGCCAAGTCAAAAGGGTGTAGAAGCCAACATAAGGAGGAGACAGGGTGGTGAGGGGAGGAATACAAGATGTATAGTTCCTCCAGCATTTTGTGTGTTCTCCTCTGGATCAGAATTAGTATTACTGGACATATGTCATGAAATATGTTGTTCTGTTGCAGCAGTACATTCCAATACATAAAATTTTAAATCTTGTTAATTTCAACAAGTATACATATGCACAAATTTAATAGTGCAAAAAGAGAGCAAATAGCGAGATAGTGATCATGGGTTCATTATCCATTCAGAAATCTAATTGCGGGGGAAGAACTTGAGTGCCTTCAGTCTTTGATATCTCCTCCTCGATGGCATGTCCTGGATGTTGGGGGTCTTTAATGATGGATGCCACCTTCTGGAGGGATCATCTTTTGAAGTTGTCCTTGATGCTGGGGAGGGCCGAGTCATGACGGGGCTGGCTGAGTCTACAACTTTTCGGTTTTTCCGAAACTGTGCAGTGACCTCAAGTGGCTACTGTAAGTTCTACAGGTCCACAGCCATTTATTTATTTTTATTTAGGGATTCAGCACCAAACAGGCCCTTCTGGTGCACCTTCCAGCAACCCACCTATTTAACCCTAGCCTAATCACAGGACAATTTACGATGACCAATTAACTTACTAACTGGTACATCTGGGGACTGTGGGAGGAAACCAGAGGTCCCAGAGGAAACCCACACTTACAGGAAGGCCATACAAAATTCTTACAGTGCCGGATTTGAACTCCAAACTTCAATCCCCCCCCTCCCCCCTGCAAGCTGTTGTAGTGTTGCGCTAACCTGCTATGCTACCATGGTGCCCTAACTTTAAAGAGATTCAGTGGAAATTAAACACATGTTGAATTTAACTAGTAGTCTATTGAAACACTGTTCTAAACATAAATATTAAGAATGGTGAATTATTTCAAAACAGTTCAAGTTGGAAGCATTGGCACTGTCAGACACACCATTTCAGGTGTCAGGTCACCACAGGTCATTATCTGCAGACCAGGACAAAGGGGCAGGAAAAAAATCATTGTGGACACTACCCACCCAGCAAATTGTCATTTCCAAGTTATTGTAAGGCTATCAACGAAAAAAAAGTCACACCATCTCAAATTTCTTCTGATCAACCATTCCAGTTAGCTCCTCCCCCACCTCTTTTATCCATTATCTCAGTCACTGCACTGAACTGTAAACACTTTTAAGCCACTTTTTAATAATACTGTTTACATGTACACATATGTTGGTATATGTATTTATGCAGATTTTATTCTATATCAATATTTTAAACTTATTTTTTATTCTTACACTCACTAGAGTGAATTCCTAATACATGTAACATACTGTGAATAAATTTGATCCTTGACCATTTTACACTAATGCTGTGCTCTAGATCAGAGAAGTCCACAGAGATTGTCTCAAGCAGTTCCTCTGTTGAAGTGGGCCCTTTGCAATTACTCCACTCCAATTATACTGCAGGGTAATATTAAAAGACATTATTCATTGAACTGAAACTTTCTTGAAGAATATAGAACAGTACAGGTCCTTCCATCTATGAAGCTGTACCAATCCTTTAACCTACTCTAACCCTAGATGTTCTGAATGTATCTGCCTTTACCATGACCCCTAGCAGGGTATTTCACCCACCCACCACTATCTGTAAAACATCTTACCTTTGACATACCCCTATACTTTCCTCCATTTTATAAAGGATGCCCCTCATCAGCCATATCCACCCTGAGGAAAAAGTCTCTGTCCACTCAATCTTTGCCTCTTATCATCTTGTACACATCTATCAGGTCACCTTTCATCCTCCTTCACTCTAAAAAGCCCTAACTTGCTAAACCTATCCTCCTAAAGCTGGTCACAGACTTCCAATGAGAAAATAAACTCTTCACCACCATTCTCAGCCTTTCATTTTCAAGTTAGTTTTGTACTTGATTTACTTTAGCATGGGCTGAAGAGACTGTTTTTGTGCTATGATTGCTCTCTAGTCCAGCCAACATCCTGGTAAATCTCCCTTGCACCCCATCTAAAGCTTCTACATCCTTCCTATAATGAGGCATTTCTATTCTGAATACACCTGTTCTCAATTTCCTATTAGCATCATAAATAATCTCAAATATACTTTAGATTAATTACATCAACCAGTTACTGTTAGCTGTGTTGCCTGGCTATGTGGTGGTGTTGGTAGTGAAAATGGAGTGCAATTCAGTCATCATAAGTGAACTGTATCAGATCAATCAATCATTAAATTGTTTAGGCTGCCTATACGCAGAGTTCTCACTCTCTTTTTTGAGTACACTTGTATTTCATCGCAGTGCGCCTGGTTGGTTGCTTCCACATGAAGTTGTCCAGCGTGTAGTTACTAATATGATTCAGTAAAAACACTTAGTCATACTACTCTATTATTGTGCTTGCTCCGTGTACATGGAACAATAAACAGTTGGAATAATCACATTGAATTACCTCCACTGGTACGTTTTTGCATGTGAGATGATTAGATTGGGTAATTCAAATGTCAAATCATTGAAGTGTATGGATTAAATTACAACATTTACATCCACCTTTTATGGTATACAGCTGTATTGTGTTATAGTTAATACATACATGGTTAATAATCCTTTGATATACAAATGCTTACTGTTTGTCTACTCAGCTCAAAATTTTTTTTTTATGTATTCTCATAATTGCAACATTCAGCAGAATTAAAAGCAACATTAGCTTAACAGGATGAGTACAATTTCCAATTGACAGAAAAAAAATACTGGAAATCAATTTCCCCGCTTGGAATGAATCTAATCTGCAAATTATCCTCAATCAATAATTAGGGATGGTTTTTGATCACCTAATATTCTTCCTCTTCACCCTGGTCGTCAATAGTATCTGCACCAACCTCTTCATAATCCTTCTCTAATGCTGCCATGTCTTCCCGGGCCTCGGAGAACTCCCCCTCCTCCATCCCTTCCCCCACATACCAATGCACAAATGCGCGCTTGGCATACATCAGGTCAAACTTGTGGTCAAGGCGAGCCCAGGCTTCAGCAATAGCGGTGGTGTTGCTCAGCATACAGACTGCACGCTGCACCTTGGCCAGGTCACCGCCAGGCACCACAGTAGGAGGCTGGTAGTTGATGCCAACCTTGAAACCAGTGGGGCACCAGTCAACAAACTGGATGCTACGTTTGGTTTTGATGGCACCAATGGCAACATTGACATCTTTTGGCACCACGTCACCCCGGTAAAGCAGACAACAAGCCATGTACTTGCCATGGCGAGGATCACACTTCACCATCTGGTTTGCTGGCTCAAAGCAGGCATTGGTGATCTCAGCCACAGACAGTTGTTCATGGTAAGCCTTCTCAGCCGAGATCACAGGGGCATAGGTAGCCAGAGGGAAGTGGATACGTGGGTACGGGACTAAATTGGTCTGGAACTCTGTCAGATCAACATTCAGGGCACCGTCAAAGCGCAAGGATACTGTAATGGAGGACACAATTTGACCAATGAGGCGATTCAGATTGGTGTAACTTGGGCGCTCTATGTCCAGGTTTCTCCGGCAGATGTCATAGATGGCCTCATTGTCCACCATGAAGGCGCAGTCTGAATGCTCTAAGGTGGTGTGGGTGGTCAGGATAGAGTTGTAGGGTTCAACCACTGCGGTGGAGATCTGAGGAGCTGGGTAGATGGCAAACTCTAGCTTGGATTTTTTGCCATAATCCACAGACAGACGTTCCATCAGCAGAGAGGTGAAACCAGAGCCAGTGCCTCCACCAAAACTGTGGAAGACGAGGAATCCCTGGAGCCCTGTGCACTGATCAGCCTGTGATGAGAGTAGAAAGGAAACATATTATGATGCAGCTACAAATTATTGATAGAAGGCAGAAAAATCTCAATTTTCTCCAGTATCATAGAACAGTACAGCATAGAAACAGTCCATCTTGTCCATGCCGAACCCTGCCAAATTCCATCAACCTACACCTGGACCACAGCCCTCCCATTCATGATCTTATCCAAACCACTCTTAAATGCTGCCATCAAAGACCCATTTATCACTTCCACTAGCAGCTTGTTCCACATTCACACTACCCTATTGAGTTAAGTTCTCCCTCATGTTCCCCTTAAACATGTTGCCTTGCATCCTTAACCCATGACCACCAGTTCTAATCTCACCCAACCTCGGGAAAAACTGCTTGCATTAACCTTATCTATACTCCTGATTATTTTGTCTACCTCTATTCTCCTACACTCCAGGGAATAAAGTCCTGATTTACTCAACTCTTCCCTATAACTTAAGATCAACAAGTTCCAGCAACATGATTGTAAATTTTGTAGGTAGAACTGCATACAATACTCCAAATTTGGTCTCACCAACATCTTTTACAACTTCAACGTAACATCTCAATTCTTCCTAATTGTTGAAAGCTTGGTTCTTTGTTGAATTTCACAGCAACACACCACAGAAAATTCCTAATACATCTACATGTATATGGCAAATAAAGTTAACCCTTAATCCAACTCCTGTGAATACCTTGATTTATGAAGGCCAATGTGCCAATAGTTCTTTTTAAGACCCATCTACCTGCAATGCCTCGTGCAAGGAATTATGGATCCATGTTCACCAGTCCTTTGGTTCTACCACACACTGTGGTCTACCACTCCCTGTACAAGTTCTACCCTCAATTGTCCTCCTAAAGTGCAACACCTCACACATTAAATTCCATCTGCCATTTTTCAGACAACCTTTCAGTTATCTAACGAAAACTAAAGCCTGACTAAATGAGTTATTACTTGAGTAACAATCAGTAAAGCATAAACTAATTCCTTGTCAGCCTTTATTTCTGTAATAAGCTTCCTTGGACTTTGTATTCCACTGAGCTTCTTCCCTTGCCATAGAGGCTGTGGAGGACAAGTCAACGGGTATATTTAACATAGACATTGGTTCTTTATTAGTACCTTTTAGTATTAAGGATTTTAATTAGTAATTAGTCAAAGGTTATGAGGAGAGGTCAAGGGAATAGGGTTGAGAGGAATAATAAATCAGCCATGATGGAATGACAGAGCAGTCTCAATGAGCCGAATGGCCTAATTCCACTCCTATGTCTTAGGGTCTTCACAATCTGAATATTATAATTCATGAGTTTAAATGTCCCAGATGGCTTCAAATGCTATTGGAATTTTAGTCATCCTGTCAGTTGCTGTCAAATATAACACTATGAAATAACTTCTGCTAATTTACCAAGGCCAAAGCCCTGGGTCTGAGAGTCCACACCGGGGAATTCAAACACTGAATGCCTGAAAGTCAAACTGCAGGCTGGACACTACCCGTCCTGGGGTTGGAAGGCTGTGTGTGTGCATGTTAGTGTACAGGGAGAGAGGCAAGGGGGTTATTTTGCTGCTGCTGTTCTGTTGTTGCTGCTTGTGCTGTGTTGAACATGCTTTGATATACATGTGATAAATAAATGAAAATGAAGACCAGTGGCCATCCATTTTAATTCTACTTCCCATTCCAATATGTTGGTCCATGGCTTTCACTACTGTCACAAAGAGACTACTCTCGGGTTGGAAGATCAACACCTCATATTTGGTCAGGGTAGCCTCCAACCAGACAGCATGAACATTGATTTTTTTTTTACTTATGGTAATTTCTTCTCCCCGCCCTGCTCTTTTTTCATTTCCCCTTTCTGGCTTCCCTCTTAATCCCTTTTTTCTCCTCACCTGCCCATTACCTCCTTCTGTGCCCCTCCTTCCCTTCTCTCCTATCAGATTCCTTCATCAGCCCTACCTCTTCCACCCACCCCCACCCAGCTTCTTGCTTCATCCACCTATCCTCCCCACCTTCCTTTTCTTTCTTCTTCCCCCTTCCTTTCCAGTCCTGATGAAGTCTCAGCCTGAAATGTCAAATGTTTATTTCTCTCCATAGATGCTGCCTAACCTGCTGAGTTTCTCCAGCATTTTGTGCGTATTAATCTAAATCTGAATTTAAATAATCAGCAGAATGAGCACTGGAATCTCATTCTTTATGGCCACTTAAATGCTCTACTAACTTAATAAAAGTTTATATTTTCTTCTAGCTCTTATCTGGGACCACTGTAATTTTGTGTATTTTTAGGTGCCAATTCAATGATCCACACCCTCAAACCACCAAAGACAGGGGTACCTTAAGAGCTGTGGACAGATGTTTACCAGAAGCTAGTTTGGAAACTATAAGAAGGCATTTCACTTGTGACTTAACGAGCATCAAGGAGATGTGATCTTTTAGTTATCCACTCCCTGTTCAGGATTGAAACACAGGTTTTCGGATGTGAAGGGAAAATCGCTGAAGCCGTCATCATAGTCGAATGCACCATCAGGTCCTCTAATAAAATATATGAAAATAGATCATACATGAGTAATGTGCTAATGATCATATTCCATTAAACGAATGAACAAATTACTGTTAGCTCCCCTTATTTTATAAATTGTAATGGAAGAATCCTACCAGCTTACGGAGTTTGTCCAGGACCAAGTCGATCAGCTCCTTGCCAGTGGTGTAGTGTCCACGGGCATAATTGTTTGCAGCATCCTCCTTCCCACAGATGAGCTGCTCAGGATGGAACAGCTGCCGATAGGTACCACTGCGAACCTCATCTAGAATGCAGAATGAGATTCCAGACTCATGTCATTTTCAGTACACAAGTGTAAGAGAATAAAAATAATTATTACTCTAGATCTGATGCAGCACAAAAAAAAACACAATAAAACAATAAATATAGTAGTTGTGGCCTGTATTAAAGATAGTGATGAATGAGCATACAAGATGAGATTGAAAATTTGGCTGAGTGGTGTGATAACAACAGCCTCTCACTCAATGGCAATTAGACTAAGTAACTGATTGTAGACTTCGGAAGAGGGAAACCGGAGGTCTACAGGCCAGTAATCATCCGAGGAAGAGAGTCAGTAACTTTAAATTCTTGCATGTCACTATCTCAGAAGACCTGCTCAGGACCATCATATAATTACAAAGGAAGCACAACAGCACCTCCACTTCCTCAGGAGTCTGTTTTGATTTGGCATGTTATCACAAACCTTGGCAAACTTCTATAGATGTGAGGTGAAAAGTGTGCTGACTGGTTGCATTATGGCTTGGTATGCCTTGGTACACCAATGCCTTTGAGTGGAAAATCCTTCAAAAGATAGTGGATTCAGAACATTACATCAAAGGTAAAACACTCCCAACCATTGAGCATGTCTATATGAAATGTTGCTGTAGGAAAGCAGCATCCATTATCAAAGATCCTCAACCCCAGACAATGCTCCTTTCTTGCTGCTTGGTGCAGGTGCCTCAAGACTTGCACCACTAAGTTCAAGAACAGTTACTACCCCTTAACCATCAGGCTCTTGAACAAAAGGAAATAACTACACTCATTTAAAGACTTTTTTATCTTGTTATTTCATGCTCGTTATTTATTGCTATTTACTTAAATCCGCACCTGCAATTTATTGTCCATTGATCTGGTTCACACATACTGTTCTATAGATTTGCAAAGTGTGCCCACAGAAAAAGAATCTATGTGTTGACATGTATGTACTGATAATAAATTTTACTTTGACTTTAGTTTATATACATACATTGATTATACATAACATAAAGTGATGCTAGGTACAGGAGTGTATGTACATAAACTGACTGACAGGAAATTATTAAGTAGTGGTGGTGTTAAGTGTGGAGGTGTTGATCAGCCTTACTGCTTGGGGGAAGCAACTGTTTTTGAGTCTGGTGATCCTGGTGTGAATGCTACTTAGCCTCTTGCCCAATGAGAGTGGGACATGACAAGATAGGCGGGATTCTTCAAGTTATTGCTGGCATTTTTCTGGCACCTTTATAGAAAAAAGGACAGCAAGTCTTCCTTTTGTTCTTCCACAACACACACAAATAACAATAATATGGTGAAATGTTCTTTGAATTTTTGCTAAGAGGCTCCATAAACAGATTTAAATGTTTTTCGCTTGCAGGGCTTACCAATCACAGTTGGTTCTAGATCAACGAAGACAGCTCGTGGAACATGCTTCCCTGCTCCAGTCTCCCTGAAGAAGGTGTTGAAGGAGTCGTCTCCACCTCCAATGGTCTTGTCACTAGGCATTTGTCCATCTGGCTGGATGCCATGCTCCAAGCAGTACAGCTCCCAGCAGGCATTGCCCATCTGGACACCAGCCTGGCCAACATGGATGGAGATACATTCACGCTGTAGGGAAAAGAAAATGATTAGTACACAACTCAAAACACAACTCGGAAAGCCAAAACTTCAGACATTACAAGAGCAGCATGTCATACTATTGGTTCCTTATTAAGCACATACATGCATGATTTGTCAGAAATATGAGTAACTGGTAAGTTTTGATTTTGGGGTGAGGAGGATTGAATTAATTCTGATGTTTTATGAATGAGAAACTAGTTTCCACTTGCAGAAGAGTCTGTAGATAGGAAAAGGAGATTTAAAATGACCAAAAAGAGCACTGATCAAGAATGCATACTGTTTTAAAGGCGTGTTGAAACAGATACAAGTGAAATTTCTTTAATAATTCTCTCCTTACCCAATTCACTTTTAAACTGCTTCAAAAGGCCTCACCAGAGAACTCCACATTTTAATCTGAGTGTATAAAAAGGAACCTTTGAAAAATAATCCTTATCTTTAGAATACCCAAATTTCATCCTATTTAATTGTTTACTGCAATCAAAACCTAATGAAACAAGTTTCCCTTTAAACCTCTGGGGGGGGGGGGGGGGGGGTCCTCTGCTTGCAGACACTGTCTGACCATATTTTCACATGTGCATTTTACTTTACTATCTCCGCATCTATATGTTGATAGCCTGAATCTATTCCATCTCCTGCTGTCAATATCCTGAGAATCATTACTGGCCAGAAACTGAATTTGAGTAGACATGTAGTGTTCAGGTCAGAGGCTAGGAGTCCTGCAACAACCACCTCCTAGCTCCCCGAAGCCTGTACACCATCAATACTCAAGTTAGGAGTGTGATGGAACAACACTTCAACTTCTTGTAAGGATAGGTGCTGAGCTTTTCTCCTTGGAGTGAAGGAGTATGAGAGAGGACTTGATAAAGGAGTACGAGATGATGAGGCATAGAGTAGACAGACAGCACCTTTATCTCAGGGCAGAAATGGCAAATACAAGGGGACATAATTTTAAGATTAGAGGAAGAAATAAGGACGTCAAAAATAGGTTTTTGTTTAAACAGAGTGGTGGGTGCCAGGGGTGGTGGTAGACAGATACACTTAAGACACGCTTAGACAAGCTCCCAGAGCCCTCAATTTTTCTTTCATCTACCTGCCAATCTAAGAGTCCCTTAAATGTTCTGAATACATCTGCAAGTTCCAGCACATCCTCTTTCTAGCACGTCAGCCTGGTCTACACAGACCTCCAATTTGTCAAGATCCCTCTCAATGGTGAATACTGAAGCAAGTATTCTTTAAGGATCTTTTCCAATTCCTTCAACTCCTGGCACCCATTTCCTCTTCTAACCCTCACTCTAGTCATCCTTCTGTTCTTCACATACATATAGAATGTCTTAGGATTAAGAAAAACTTCCACATACCAAGGCCTTCTCATGTCTCCTTCTAGCTTTAAGTCCATTCTTAGAGTAAACTCTTTCCTGGCTACCTTGTAACTTTCAAGAGCCCTGTTTCCTGAACCTTAACTATGCTTATTTTTTTCCTAGTAATTAGATGTTGCACATCTCTTGTCAACTATGGTTCCTTCACCCTAACATCCTTTCCCTGCCTCAATGGGACAAACCTACCCAGAACCCTACGCAAGTGCTTCCTGAACAACCACTATATTTCCATTGTGCATTTCTTTCTGTACATCCATTTCCAACTTACACTATATGGTTATTTGAGTTAGTTACTGGAAGGACCATCTATCAGCTTGAACCAGTCTGGTCATTCTCTCTGTTTGACTTGAACATTTCATTACACTTATACGCAAACCTTCTTCCAATAAAAACATGCTATTTATCCTAATCCTTTGCTATACCTGCATGTTAGCATATCATGCAACATTCTTCACTGGCTTCTCAAATTTCCCCATTTTTATCCAAACAGAAAGCATAACTCTGATTCCCCATATTTTGATGTTTAGGTTAGCAAAAGGGGTGAGATGTCTTCTCACTGTGTTACACCACCCATTCCACACCAACCACCCCCACCAAACCTATACATGGCATAGAACAGTACAACACAACAACAGACCCTTTGGTTCATAATATTGTGCCAAACCAATTAAGTTATTAATCAAATGGCTAACCTTTCACGAATTCAATCATATTTGTTTTGTGGTTGCTTTCAAGATGAATTTCAAGGTTGTATATGGTACACATACTTGGACAGTGAATGTACTTTCAACTTATCTACTCTCCTCTCAATGTCCAATGTCCATACCTTTCCATTTCCTCACTCATTCATGTGCCTATTTAAACGTCTCTTACAAGTCTCTAATGTATCTGCCTCTACCACCACCCCTGACAGTGCATTCCAGGCACCCACCAGTCAGTGTAAAAAAAAAACTTGCCTCTCACATCTTCTTTGAAATTACCCCTTCGCAATTTAAGTGCATGCCCTCCAGTATTAGAATGAATACTAGAATTAGAAATGTAAAATTTGACCAAAGTTAAATTTTAAGAATGGCTTAGAGTTAACTGAGGATAAGTGGAGACAGAAATAGGATAATGCAATAGAGTTGGCATGACTGAGTGGAAGCAGGCACCCAAACAAGATGGGTAAACAAAAGGAGCTGCTTCTGTTCTATAATTTAGCACTCTGAAGGGTCGAGCCTATAAATCAAACGATAAAGAAAGTGGTACTTAAATAACAAAAGATAAGAGCATGAGGTAGGAAGAGGACAAAAAATATATAGGTATGGCTTAGTATAAATCAATAATTCTCATCTTTTGGTGAGCCAATCCATTGAGTAGGGAGTATTGCCAAGAGTATAGATTGTTAGAGATGACATGGGGTAAGTGAGTGCATTTCCCCCCCACCCTCCTCTCACTCTCACACACATAATAGTTAGGTTTTCAATCCAACACTGGAAACCAATGATCTTTAGCCAAATTAAGCACTGAGCCAGATTAGAAAGATTAAGGCACTTTGAGGCTGAGGTCAAGACAGAAACCAGTTTCCAGCTCACTACTCCGTGAGGTTATACTCACCTCAGGGCTGAACTGACTCTGCAGCTGTAGCAGACAGCCATTGGTATTTGCCACAGCACTGAACTAGCTCCGTGGCCGCGGACTCACTTTCTGGTACAATGCAGTCCATGTTCTGTGTATTATGTTTACTTTTTCCTATTTGTACGATTTGTTCTTTCTCGTACATTGGATATTTGACACTCTTTGTGGTGTGGGGTCTCTCATGGTTTCTATTGTGTTTCTTTGTTTTATTGCTGCCTGTGAGAACTTTGAAATAGTTATGAATAACAGTGCTCAGGGAACATACTCTCAGAATAGAATCACAGCATTTCACAAACTGTATGCTAGAATGGCCCATGCTCTTATCAGACATCCAGACCTGCTTGTCAGAAAGCTATTTGGTCCCATTACAAATATGCAAACTCCATAACAGTAAACAGATTTATTTGGAAAATATTTGCAAGGGATAAATATGCATCAGTAAAGTAATTGAAAAGGTGCAATGCACAGAGCAATGGATGAGCTCAATGGTCCAAACCAGACCCACGAAGAAAAATGAAAAAAACATTTCAGGTCTCCCGAGATCTCAGCTGTTCAATTCCTTCCACAGATGATGCTTGACCCAGAGTATTTCAGCATCTGTATTCTGTAAATATTTTAGAATTAGTTTTGATATCATTGGCATATGTCATGAAATTTGTTGGCTTGCAGCAGCAGTACAACGCCATACATAATAAGAAAAAAAATGAGGAAGCCCTCCATTGATTCACTTGACCATGGATATTGAACTCTAGTTGTCTACATAATATACAAGCCAGGGCAATAAGATATGGAGAGCAAGCTGTGGCCCTGCAGCAGGCTCTCCACTCCACAAATCTGAAGAATCCAAAGGAACAGCTGAGACCAATACAGTTTGACATCGCAGGAGCTCCCAGTCAGCACTAAACTCAACATAGGACTGCCTTAGGGAGTCCATCTCCAGATATTACCTCTGGGTATACTCCTGAAGCCTTTGGCATGAGTGGGTACAGCCACAAGGCAATGGAGGTTTGAGATAGGAGTTTTCCTAATCCACCTTTTGCCTTTTCCTGTCAGTAGAAACGGTTCCATCAGGCTCATTGGCTAATCCACATGTGAAGGCCAGGAGCTGGACTTAGTAGTCAGAAGCTATTTGACACACACTCCACTGAGAGCACTTAATAGGTTGTGGGAGCTTATCCCCACGACCTGTCCCAGTCATAACAACCAAGAAAAAAATATAAATTACAATAAGTATATATAAACTAGACAGATGCTTGGAAGAACAGAGACTATGCTAGCACTGTATCCTTAAATCCTGATCTGTGGACTGTTTGCAGATTATACCGCTCACTTGAGAATTCCAACAGTAAAAAGTTTACAAGATGGACTCTTGCCATCATATTAGAGCTGTTTATGGTCTTGCAGCATATTGTCTGCTTGCACCCTGTAGGCTACACTTTCATTTATTACATTTTTCCTTATACTACCACAATGCACTGTGTAATGAACTGATCAGCATGAACAGCTTTTCACTGTACGTCCGCAGATGTGACAATAATAAATCAAATCCAATTTCTGCAGCATTCATACTCAAGCACTTACAACACGCATGCGCAAAGACCAGAGCGAGCCGACACGGCGGGGTCGGCGGTACATTTCGCACATGCGCCTGTGTAATTGTGGATGTCGTCACAGTCCAGGAGGAAGAGAAATTCCTGCCAGAATATAGCTGAAATTCCGTGTTCCGAGAGAAAATGGAACTTGCCCGACCCACCACCGGAATAACTGGCCAACAAACTCAACGCCGGTTGCTGCGTTTCGAGCGCGAGAAAGCCGGAGTTTCTGAGGAAAATGCGGAAGCGGCGCTCCAGATGAAACATCGGGCACTCGGCGACCCCATACTGATCATTACCGCGGTTCTGGGGGGGGGGGATGCAATTTTTGGAAAGGAAAAGTAACACAAACCATCTTCGCCTTCGCCCCAGTCCGTCGCCCACGAGTCGTCGGAAGTCAACGGCTAAAGTGCTCATGCGCAACCGCGCGTTTGCGCTTGTACGTAACACGTACGTCACCACAACGTGCTTGGCTGTCCGCGGACGAAAGTCAAAAGCGTGCGCGGGCGTCGCGTAATACCGTCCGGAGCCAATCACAGCGACGGCGAAAGCCATTCTGCCCGTCGCCTCCGTACGCGCCCAAAGGTTGTGTCCTCAAATTCGGTGAAATCCCGTGTAGGCCTCAACACGCGAGGAACACCAGAGGAATTCAGCGGGTCAGGTAGTATCTATGAGGGCGAATGCGCTTCATCTAGCACATAGGTACAGACAACACATCGAATCTAAATGATACGAGACTGTGAAGACTTTAAAAATAAAAATGTGTAAAATAAGGCATTTTTGCAAAAATAAACAACAAGCCGCAAGGTAATACTGCAACTCGATTAAACTGGTAAGACCACTCTTGTGTTCAATTCTGGTCGCCTCATTATAGGGAGGATGTGGACGTTTTAGAGTGGGTTTAAAGGAGATTTACCAGGCCATTGCCTAACTGGGAGATCATATCTTACGACGAAAGGCTGAGCGATCTAGGGCTTTTCTCTTTGGAGGGAAGGAGTATGAGAAGTCTACAAAATGATAAAAGGCATAGATGGAGTGGACAGTGGGAAGCTTTTTCCTAGGACTATATTTTAAGGTGAATGGAGGGGATGTAGACGTAGGTGTTTTTACAAAGAGATGGGTGTGTGGAACATGGTGCCAGATGTAGTGATAGGGACAGATAAATAAAAGCCCTAGATAGGCTGTTACCTGCTGCCTGAGCAGAGGGGACTGGAGTTTGTGAGGAAATGCAGAGGCAGGGCTCAAAATGTAATAGCTCTCAATGACCCCTTGGCAGAGGGAAAGAAGCACTCCCTAAAATGTAGAATGTGAATCTTCAGGCTGCTGTCTGTACCTTCTCCCTGATGATACAAGTGAGAAAAGGGGAAGTCTTGGATCGCGAAGGGCCATAATGATAGATGCCACTTTCTTGAGGCACCACCTATTGGAGATGTCCTCAATAGTGGGGGTGCTTGTGCCCATGATGGAGCTGGCTGAGTCTACAACTCTTTGCAGCCTCCTTCAGTCCTGTGTATTGGGGCCTCCTTACCAGGCTGTGATGCAGCCAGTCAGAATGGTCTCCACCGCACATCTGTAGAAATTTGTTAGAGCTTTTGTTACCTCAAAATTCAAGATTTATTTATCACATGTAAATCAAAACATGCAGTGAAATGTATCATTTGCACTAACAATTGACACACCCAAGGAAGTCCTGGAAGTAGCCCAGAATGGTCACTACATATTTTGTTGCCAATGCAGCATGTCTCACACAAACAGGGAGGCCTCAAACCCTAGGACAGACCTCCTCTGGGCCTCCAGTTGCTGGCCCTACTCTCTCAGACTTGCAGACATAATAGCAATATTAGGTGAACTGAGAGACTTTTTAACATGATAGAACAAAGTAGTCTGTCTAAAGGAAATAATTACTTTGTTTAGGGGAAATTGCTGAAGCCTACAATTCTTGCCCCATTAGGAAGCACTGATGTTATTAATACATCTGGTTTTAGTTTATGTGCTACTGAAAGAAATGTGATTTTTCAAGTGAATAAAATTGTTTATGGAAACATGTTTTTGGAAATAGCAGGATTGCTCAGAGATATTGGTATTCAGTTAAGTTGTTGAAAGCAGTACATTCTCATTTAAGGAGATCTCTATTGTCATTAACTCCAACATCAGTCTCAGCCCTGTCAAAACTAACACAAAGACAAGCACATCTCTATATAGACATGGGCTACTGGTTTAGTTACCCATTGCCATTATTTGTAATTATTGGAACAATTTTAAACTCCTACTGAAGACTACCCACTGCTGTGCCTTCTTGATTGCATCCATATGTCGAGCCCAGGATAAACCTAGGTAATGGGGATCTTTGACAATGTTCCCATCCACTAATCTGAGCTATTTATCAAGAGCACTGTCTATACAGTGCCCTTAGCATTGTCAAGAATCCCTCCCATCTATCCCATAAACTCTTTGACTACCCTACCATCAGACAGGAGGTCCTGTAGCATTAGGACAAGGAGTGTTTGGTTGGTAAACAGTTTCTTCCCCTGGGCTGTGAAACTACTGGACTCCCTGCCACCACCCAGGTCTTATGAAGCACCAGTAGTGTTATATTTTTACTTATTAACTTGTGTCATAAATGCATCTTATTCTAAATGTCAATCTTATGGAATATATTTATTATTTGTTAATTTATTTGTGGTAATATTACTTTTTGTGCTGTGTGTGAGTTATATGTTACCATGTCGTGCACTTTAGTCCAAAAGAATGCTGTTTCGTTTACATCTACATATACAGTTGAATGACAATAAACTTGAACTAAAGGTTGACTAAAGGTTGTAAGCCTGAGGTTTGTGAGATTGGAAGTCCGGGGCCAAGGACTAGAAGCCCAGAGGCAGCCTGTCCTGGGGTTGGAGGCCTGTGTGTATGGGTAGAAAGGAGCTTTTTCTGCTGTTGTTGTTTTTGCTCTGTTGTGTTGCTGTTTGTGTGACTGTGTTGAACATTGTGGACATGCTACACTGGTGCTGGAATATGTGGCAACACTTGTGTGCTACTCCTGCCCATCCTTGTTGGTTGTTAACACCAATGGGGCATTTCACTGAATGTTTCCGTGTGTATTTTCCTTCTTGGGACAGTACCTCCTGTAGATGTTGTCAATGGTGGGGGGAGATGTGCCTGTGACTCTGTATCCTCTTGCATTCCTATGCATTGTAATTGCCATAGAAGACCACAAAGCACCCAGTCAGAGCAAAGCAGATAGTAACTCTTTCTCACTCTCTACCAGAGCACTGCAAATTCATTCTTTTCATATACTTACCTAGCAACTCTTTCAGCTTTACAATACGATTTGAATTAAAAGTACAAAATACAGGCCAGGCGACACTATTTGAGAGAGGTGCAGGTGATGTTTCAGTCTAACTTTTAATTTTGACTGGCACAGATATTGTGAACCAAAGAGCCTGAGATCCAGATTTATTTATCGCATACTGTATACATAAAAACAGACAGTGGAATGTGTCGTTTGCTTTTACAACCAACACAACCCAAGTGTACAAGGTGTCACCACATATTCCAGCACCAACATAACGACATTCAGCAGAACAACACAAGCAGCAACAACAACACAACAAAGCAAGGCATCAACAGCAAAACAAGTTCCTCTTCCATCCTCCAACCCCCTCACACAGAAAGGTGTTTAGCTTCAAGTCAGTCCCCTCCTGTACTGTACTAAGAATATGTTACCTCTGGCTCCAACCACTTAATATTATCAGTTTTGGTTCCTTGCCAATAATATTCAGTCCACATTCCCTAGTGTTTTATGCTTCCACCGATGTTAAGTTTCCATCCACTGTTCTTCATTGTCCGTGACTCAGCCTCATTGTTAGGAATTTTGAGGAGATTAGGCATGTCTATAAATGATTGGTGTAGACGATTCCAATGATTCAGAAACCTCTTCTTACCCCCCCTCCATCAGATTTCTGAATGGCCCATGAACACAACCTCATTATTCCTTTTATTTTGCCAAAGTTCCTGAAGGTACAGATGTTCAGTGCATATTCTGATCCATGGTATCTGCTGCAGTTATGATTCATCCATACCCTGGTATCACAATTTAATTCCAGATGTTCCAGTAGGGATTTCTCTTCTAGCATCCTCATCGGTGTAGGGATATATTGCCTTCAGGAAATTAGTGCAAATCTGCCACAGGAATAAAGAGTAAACAAATACAGATTGCAGAGACCTGTTATATAATCTTGAGCACCCTACCATTATTATCTTTGGCAGTAAAAGAATTATATAATGAATGTAATGGATGTAATAATTATATCAGTCCTGATGGAGGGTCTCAGCCTGAAACATTGACTGTTTATTCCTTTCCACATACGGTGACTTACCTGCAGAGTTCCTTCAATTCTTTCTCTGCTTTTATTTATTTAGAGATACGGCATGGAATAGGCCCTTTGAGCCCCGCAGCCAGCAACCCACCTATTTGACCTTGGCCTAATCACGGGACAATTTACAATGACCAATTAACCCAATTAACTGGAATGTCTGTTTTGTGGGAGGAAGCCGGAGGACCCAGAGAAAACCCACATATGCCACGGGGAGGATGCATCAACTCCTTTACAGAGGATGCCAAGGTTGAACTCTGACAGCCCAAGACATAATAGCGTCATATTAACCGCTACTACAGGGACGCCAATTTTGGTCTAGATTTCCAGCATCTGCAGAATCTCTTGTGTTTATTATATAATTGATTAGCAAAAACAGCTGTAGTAGTGTCCATGAAACTATTGAGCTGAAAAAAAAAATTTGTTTTACAAATATCCTTCTGGGAAGGAAATCTTCTGCACTTGCTCAGTCTGGTCTGTATGTGGCTCCAGCCTTACAATGTAATTTCTTAACTCCCTCAGAAGTACCCTGACCGATGAATCAGTTCCCAATTGAGCCATCTGGTACGGAAGGTCCACTGCACAGGATCAGAATAAAAGCTGCAGAATGTTGTGGACTCAGCCAGCTACATTGAGGACACTAGCCTCCCCAACATCATGGATATCTTAAAGAAAAGGTAAAGCCTCAAAAATGCAACATCAGTCATTAGGGACCACCATCGCCCAGGACATGCCCTCTTCTCATTGCTACCATCAAGGAGAGGTACAGGAGCCTGAAGACACACACTCAATGTTTTAGGAATAGCTTCTTCCCATCCACCATCAGATTTCTGAATGGACAATGGACCCATTACATGACCTCATGATTTTTTTTTCTCTTTTTGCTTTTTTTGCACTACTAATTTAATATCATGTTGGTATTTATAGTTTTAGTTTATGTATTGCAATGTACTGCTACTGCAGAACAACATATTTTACGACATAGTGATTTTAAACATGGTTCTGATTCTGACCAGAAGCATCCTGGCCAATCAGTCAGTTCAGAGGCAAACAGCAACACCTGGATGTTGCTAACAAATAAATAAGTAGTTTGTCAAAGATAAGAATGGTAACTGCAGGATTTTATATGATAAACAGAGGAAAAGTATTCACTCTGATGTTTGCAGCACAGAAGCAAAAACTTAAAATTAGAACTGGGTCATTCAAGACTAATTTTATTTAGAGATGCATTACGGTAACAGGCCCTTCTGGTCCAACTAGCCCACACTGCATTATTTCAACCAATTAAACTGCTATCCTATGCATTTTAGATTAGATTACATAATTGTTATTTTCCTTGTAGTTTAGTTTTCTTATGTTTGTATTTTTATATATTTACCTATGTATATTCAGTACATTTTCCGGCAGTTACTGTTCCTGTGCATCTTTCTGGAAGCTTCTTGGCTATTGCATTAATTGAGTAGGGCTATCTGATTGGTTAACTCTTATCTATGGAAATTCAATGGAATTAACAAATTGGTATAGGAAGGCCAAACCACCTTGGATTCGGGCTTTTTACTCTTTGTTCTTTCCCCTGCCACTAGTGTCTGTCTCTCCCCCTCCTCCCCTCTCTCCCTCCTCCCCCACTTTATGCTTCGTCTTCATTTTTCTTGTTTTTTATTGCAATGCAGCGCAGAATAGGCCTCTACAGCCCTTCAAGCTCTACCACCCAGTAACCCCCGATTTAACCCTAGCCTACTCACGGGACAATGTACAATAACAATTAACCTACCAACTGATACATCATTGAATTGTGTTTTTGTAATGCTTAATAAGTGATCATAAGCAAAAGTTTTAATGCCTCATGCTTGACTTCCAAAGAACCTCGGATTAAAAACATCTTTGGAATGTGGGAGTAAACCGGAGAAAGATCTTCATACTAAGGACAGTAAAATGCAATTGAAGCTTTTGATGCAGGGGGATTACAAGGGAATAGGGAGTATTCAAAATAAATGGAGTTGAGGGTCAAATGAGCTGCAGTCTGGATCAGTAAACAGTGGTTTTTCTGTACTTGCCTCAACAGAAAAACACAGACAGGTTGCAGAATAGAATGGGATTACCTTTAGTTAATTTGCTATACACATTTCAACCACACAGTTTGCAATATTATTTTATTGACAATTATTAAAATTACAAATTGTTTTTATTGATTAAACCAGGTAATATCAATTTCATGAAGAAATTTGTGTTGTTAAAGAAAAATAGGGATTTATGAAGCTTGCACTAAAACAGATCAAGCAGTAATGAGAAAGAACAAATGTAGTCAACTTTCTTTGCCTTTTCACCTTTCATTTTTCATAGGAATGCTAGAGACCAGAGGCCTTTCCTTTCAAAACTCAAGTTTAATCACATCAGATTATTAATCACAAATGTTAACACCATTTGGATTACACTAATACTCCTCTCCTTCTTCTGCCTCTCCTTCCCCTTCCATAGTCTCAGTTCCAACCTCTTCATAATCCTTCTCCAAGGCTGCCATGTCTTCCCGGGCCTCGGAGAACTCCCCCTCCTCCATCCCTTCCCCCACATACCAATGCACAAATGCGCGCTTGGCATACATCAGGTCAAACTTGTGGTCAAGGCGAGCCCAGGCTTCAGCAATAGCGGTGGTGTTGCTCAGCATACAGACTGCACGCTGCACCTTGGCCAGGTCACCGCCAGGAACCACAGTGGGAGGCTGGTAGTTGATGCCAACCTTGAAACCAGTGGGGCACCAGTCAACAAACTGGATAGTGCGCTTGGTCTTAATAGTGGCGATGGCAGCATTGACATCTTTTGGCACCACGTCACCCCGGTAAAGCAGACAACAAGCCATGTACTTGCCATGGCGAGGATCACACTTCACCATCTGGTTTGCTGGCTCAAAGCAGGCATTGGTGATCTCAGCCACAGACAGTTGTTCATGGTAAGCCTTCTCAGCCGAGATCACAGGGGCATAGGTAGCCAGGGGGAAGTGGATACGTGGGTACGGGACTAAATTGGTCTGGAACTCTGTCAGATCAACATTCAGGGCACCGTCAAAGCGAAGAGAGGCTGTGATGGACGATACAATCTGACCAATGAGGCGATTCAGATTGGTGTAGGTTGGGCGCTCTATGTCCAGGTTTCTCCGGCAGATGTCATAGATGGCCTCATTGTCCACCATGAAGGCACAGTCTGAATGCTCTAAGGTGGTGTGGGTGGTCAGGATAGAGTTGTAGGGTTCAACCACTGCGGTGGAGATTTGAGGAGCTGGGTAGATGGAGAACTCCAGCTTGGACTTCTTGCCGTAATCCACAGAGAGACGTTCCATCAGCAGAGAGGTGAAACCAGAGCCAGTGCCTCCGCCAAAACTGTGGAAGATGAGGAATCCCTGGAGTCCTGTGCACTGGTCAGCCTGTGAATGAAATTAATAGGTTTAGCCATGTAAACATGGAGCAGAATCAAGTTATTTGGCCCATTGAGTCTACTCCGCCATTCCTTCATGGCTGATATATTATCACTCTCAAACTCATTCTCCTGCTTTCTCCCCATAACCTGTGATGCCCTTACTAAGCAACAACCTATCAATCTTCATTTTAAATACCTGTGTATCCAATGACTTAAGCTTCTACAACCATCTGTGGCAATGAATTCCACAGATTCACCATATTCTGGTGAACAAAATTCCTCTTTATCTCTGTTCTAAAGGGACAGCCCTCTATTCTGTTCCCTCTGGCCCCAGACTCTCCTCTCCATGTCCACTCTATCTAAGCCTTTCAATGTTTTATAGATTTCAATAAGTTCCTTCCTCAATCTTAACTCGGTGTTCTAGGAAATAAAACCAAATAACATAAGCAAAGACTTTCTTCAATAACACTCATTCACATCATCCTATCAAGAAAGGCTAAAAAAATTAGAATTAACACTCCTGGATATAATAGCATTGTTGTATCAAGGTTACGGAATATTAACAAGATTAGATTAATATCAGAAAGTTCAAAATCTTTGGCGAATTTCTAAATGCTCTCACAGTTAAGCTGATAAAATAAATAATTTTAAGGTGCTAAATAAATACTGGAGGACAAGAATCAATGCAACAATTGATATCCTCATCTGTGTATGTTTTTATGATTCTGAGTTGTAATTATGTTGAATAAAGTAGATCAGGTACAAAGTTCTACGCTGTCCAAGGTCACGTCCAGGTCACTTAAAAACAGAGAGATTAAGAGCAGGATTAGCCACTTGGCCTGCTGAACCTTTTTCACCTTTCAATATAATTATGAAAATAGAACCTAGAACACAGGATGGGTCCTTTGGCCCATGATATTGTGCTGACTTTTTAATTAGATCCAAGTTGCTGTGCAAGCTGTGAGGGTGCTTAGTAAGACATATTGTGTGTTGGCCTCCATTAGTTGGGAGATTGATTTCAAGTTGCAAGGGGTGATATTGCTGCGCTATAAAACCCTGGTAAGATCACGCTTGGAATATTGTATTCAGTTCTGGTCCCTCATTATAGGAAGGATGTGAAAGCTTTAGAGAGGGTGATGAGGAGATTCACCAGGATGCTGTCTGGATTGGAGAGCATGTCTTATAGGAGCGAGCTAGGGCTTTTCTCTTTGGAGCAAAGGAGTATGGGAGGTGACTTGATAGAGATTTACCAGATAAGAGACATAATTTAGGTTGTCAGCCAGAGTTAATTTCCCAAGGCAGAAATGTCTAATATGAGGGGCATGATTTTATAGTGGAAATTATATGGGAGACGTTAGAGATACAGTTTTACACAAAGAAAGCTGCTGGGGGTGGTGATAGATGCACATTCATCAGGAACATTTTAGAAACTCTTAGATAGGCACATAGATGAAAGAAAAAAATGGAGGGCTATGTGGGCAAGAAAAGTTATGTTGATCTTAGAGCAGTTAAAAGGTTGGCAAAACATTGTGGGCTGTAGGGCCTGTACTGTTCTATTTTCTATATTTAATTTAACCTCTCCTCATATGATGGCCCAGTCATCCCAGGAATCTGTAGTGAACATTTGCTGCATTACTTTAATAGGATGTACTTCCTTTCTAATATGCTTGTATGTGTATGTTGCTATGATTACAAGTTAAAAGTCTTTGATAGTTACTTTGGTTCATCCTTTCTTAAGTTTGGAAACCAGAAGAGCACACAATGAATGGCTTCACCAAGGCTCTCTTCCATTGTAACAACTTAGCCTTGCTCCTGTACTCAATGTCTCTGGCTATGCTTGGGTTGGAAGTGTATTCGCTATAATGACAAATTTTGATTGTTTTCTCTGGGGCATTGGAGTTTGAGGGGCAACAGCCTTCTGGAGGACAGAAAGGGTAGATATTCATTCTATTTCACAGGATGGAAATGTCATTAGGAGCATAGATGGAGTGAATGCTCTTAGTCTTTTCTCCAAGGTTAGGGAATCAAGAACTAAAGGGCAAATTCATTATATTTATTTTTAATATATATTTTATTTAGAGATACAACACGGTAACAGGCCCTTCCAGCTCAACGAGCCTGTGCTGCCCAATTACACCATGTGACCAATTAACCTACTAACCTATACATCTTTGGAATATGGGAGGAAACCAGAGCACTCAGAAAAATTGCTCATGGACACAGAGAAGTAGAACAAACTCCTTACAGACAGCAGTGGAATTGAACTACAGCTGATGCTGTAATAGTGTTATGCTAACCACTATACCACTATGCCACTGCGCCACGCACCCCCCCCCCCCCCCCAAGTTTAATCAGACAGGGGGAATTCAAGATAGTAACATCCATTAAAGATCTGCACCATCTCACAGCTACCATCGGGCAGAAGGTAATCCTAAAGTACCACACCATCAGGTTCAATAAAACTTCTTCCCTTCAACCATTCATCTCTTGGACCAACCAGAACAACACTAAACACTAGGGTATAACTTCTCTTTCAACATTTGAGTAGTTTGGATGAATACCTGGATCGTAGAGGACTATGGGCCGGATGCAGGTTGACAGTACTAGGCAGAACAATAGTTTGGCATGAACTAACTAGGCTGAAGAGCCTGTTCTGTGCTATAGTGCACTCTGACTCTATAACATTATGACCACTTTGATAATTTTGCATTGAAATGGTTTTTGAATTTTCCACCTGCACCCCCTCTCCCCCTCCCCCGGGAGAATTGTGGATTTGTAGAACAGGTTGCCACTTTATTCATTAGACCATGAAACATGGGAGCAGAATTATGCTATTTGGCCTGTTGAGTCTGCTCCACCATTCCATTATTGCTGCTTTATTATCCCTCTCAACCCCATTCTCCCCTTAACCTTTAATGTCCTTAGTAATCAAGAACCTATTAACTTCCACTTTAAATATACCCAATGACTTGGCCTTCACTACTGTCTATGGAAATGAATTCCACAGATTCACCACCATCTGGTTAAAGAAATTCTCCCTGTTCTGTGCTCTAAAGGGATGTCCTTGTACTCTGATGTAGTGACCTCTAGTCTAAACTCCCTCACTATAGGAAAAATTCTCCCCACATCCACTCTCTCTAAGCCTTTTAATATCTGATAGGTTTCAATGAGATTCCCACCTCATTCTTTTAAACTTCAGTGAGTACAGGCCCAGAGCCATCAAATGCTCCTCATACGTTAACCCTAAAAGACTCTTAGAATGAGTCTTATGAGCCTCCTCTGGACTATCTCCAAAGCTAGCACATCCTTTCTTAGATAAGATATCACACTTGGGCAATCTAAAGTTATGAGATGTGTTAAATTTATGTGATTTTTTTTAGCAGTTCAAATGCTGAGTGCATTCTCACCAGTTTGCGAAGTCTGTCCAGAACCAAATCGATCAGCTCCTTGCCAATGGTGTAGTGCCCACGGGCGTAATTGTTAGCAGCATCTTCCTTGCCAGTAATGAGCTGCTCAGGGTGGAACAACTGACGATAGGTACCAGTGCGAACCTCATCTACAATTCATATATACAAGGTTAATTTACTTAAGGAAGGTTGTAATAGTAAATCATAGGTTTGTACTTGCATGTGGGCTCTTTAGTTTAACATACTGAAGTCCAGGGAAAATTTCCATCTGAAAGTAAATTTACACAGCTGTTTACACTCAATGGCCACTTCATTCTGATGTTTGGTTTGAACAACAAGTGAACCTCTTGACCATGTCTGCATTCTTTTATGCATTATGTTGCTGTCACATGATTGACTGATTGGATATTTGTATTAATAAGAAGGTGTGCAGGTGTACTTAATAGTGGTTTTTGACTATATATCTGAAGCTTGGGAACAATCAAATTAGTAATTTGTCTCAAATTATGTATGTTATTAACTTGGTAGTAAGATTAATAATCAAGTTTAGCTTTATTTGTCACCTGTACATGGAGATGTACATTGCAATGTATCATTTGTGTTAAAACAGTGGGGAATGTGCTGGGCAGCCCACAAGTGTTGCCATGCTGCCAGCTCCAACAGAACATGTCCACAACTTACTAACCATAACCCTAACTGTATGTTTTAGAATGTGTGAGGAAACCAGAGCACCCAGAGGAAACCCACATGGTCACACAGAGAATGTAAAAACTCCTTACAGACAGTGGAAGGGAATAGAACTCCAATCTTACTGCTGGCACTGTAAAGCAATGTGCTAACTGCTAAGCTACCGTACTACCACTTCAACTGAGGTCCCTGGCAGTAGTATTTGAATTCATCGAACCACCTTCCTAACTAAGGTGTTTAAGATAATTAAGGAGCTTAATGGAATAAATTGAGAATAAAAAATATTTCTGTTGATAGATTGGCGGGGGTGGGGGTTGTTTACAACAAGAAGAAAATTATTTAATAGTACGCTGATAAAAGCAATAATTCGTCACACAAGAGGCAGTGGAAACCTGGAGCTCATCAGCTGTCATCAGACATTACTTTTGACACCCCATCCAGGGTTAAAGAAACTTTGGAGAATAGAGGTTTATTAAAAATGTAAACATTAAAATGAATAGGGTTTCATTGGTGAGGATTACATGACTATTGACTTATTCAAAATACACATACAAAATACAAAATAGATACTGCCTGAGAGGAATAACAGTTGATGTTTCAGACTGCCATCCTTCATCAAGACTGGAAAGGAAGGGGGTGGGGAAGAGGAAGGAGTACAAGCTGGAAGGTGATAGCTGAACACAGGTGGCTGGGGGAAGGGGGATGAAGTAAGAAGCTGGGTGGGTGGAAAAGCTAAAGGACTGAGGAAGAAGGAATCTGATAGGAGAGGAGAGTGGACTACGGGAGATGGAAAAAAAGAAGGGGCATCAGCGAGAGGTAATAAGCAGGCAAAAAGAAGAGGTAGTAGGGGAGCTAGAGTGAGGAATGGAAGAAGAGGGTATGGGGAGGGAGAAAAATTAACATAAGTGAGAGAAGTTGATGTTCATGCAGTCAGGTTGGAGGCTACCCAGACGGAATATGAGGTGTTACTCCTCCAACTTGAGAGTGGCCTCATAAAGGCAGTAGAGGAGGCCATGGACCGACATGTTGGAAAGGGAATGGGGATTAGAATTAAAATGGTTAGCCATTGGAGATCCTGCTTGTGGATGGGCAAAAGCGCTATGGTTTTTAAGAGTTAGCAGGCTATAGTGTTGTATGTTCGGCTTTTTCCTCCTGTATGTCAAAGAGCAACACAACTGAAAATCTACAGTATTACAAGAAGAGAATTATGCCCTCTTTTATTTTGTGCAACACCTCTTCCACAGTGCATTCTTTCATTGACATTACCAATCACAGTTGGTTCTAGATCAACGAAGACAGCTCGTGGAACATGCTTCCCCGCTCCAGTCTCACTGAAGAAGGTGTTGAAGGAGTCGTCTCCACCTCCAATGGTCTTGTCACTAGGCATCTGTCCGTCTGGCTGGATGCCATGCTCCAAGCAGTACAGCTCCCAGCAGGCATTGCCCATCTGGACACCAGCCTGGCCAACATGGATGGAGATACATTCACGCTGTAGGGAAAAGAAAATGATTAGTACAAAACACAACTTGGAAAGCCATAACTTTAGATGTTACAAGTGCAGCATGTCATACTATTTGTTCCTGATTAAGCACATACAATTTCACTCCCCTCAATACCAAGGTCCCAGTTGATTTCACGATCTATGGGTTCACTTTTAAGGGCTCTGCAACTCCTGTTCTCAAAATTATTTATTACTCATTTATTGTTATTATTTTGTTTTTCTGTTTGTATTTGCACATTTTTGTTGTCTGTTGCACATTGATTGTCTGTCTTTGTGTGGTTTTTTATTGATTCTATTTTATTTCTTTGTATTTATTGTGAATACCTATAAGAAAATGAATCTCGGAGTAGTATATGGTGACATGTGTAATTTGATTATAAATTTACTTTGAATATTGAGGAAGAACAAGGTAAAACAGTAACAGTAAACAGAATAGTGTTACAATTACAGAGTAAGTACTGTCCAAGTAGACAATAAGGTGCAAGGTCATAGTGAGGTAATTGTGACATCGAGACCCACTTGTCATAATAGGGTCACTTATCATTCAATGGTTTGATGTTTGTGGGGTAGCAGATACTCTTGACCCTGGTTGTACTTGCTTTCAGGCTTTTGTATGTTCCGCCCTATGAAGGAAGGGAGAAGAGAGGATGTCCATGAGTAGGTGGGATTTTTGATTATGTTGGCTGCTTTACTGAGGCAGTGAAAAGTGCTAGACATAGAGTCTCTTGTGGTCACGGGATAGAGAAAATGCAGTGCAGTAACAAATAAAACGCAGGAGACATGATGTGGTAGCTTGGGAGATCAAGAGTTATAGAGCCTAGAAAAATAGAGGGCTTATGCGCTAGGGAAATTCTAGACAGTCTCTAGAGTAGGTTACATGGTTGGCACAACATTGAGGGCCGAAGGGCCTACAATGTGCTGTAAATTTCACTGTTCTGTTCTAAGAATTCAGGTATTATCGACTACAGCTCTGCCTTTAATACCATCATTCCAAATAAACTGATTCCTAAGCTCCAGAACCTGGGTCTTAGTACTCAGATCTTCAGCTGGATCTTCAACTTCCTCACAGACAGGACCCAGACTGTAAAAATAGAGGACAAGCTCTCCTCTACAATCACTCTGAGCACCGGTGCCCCTCAAGGCTGTGTACTCAGCCCCTGCTGTACTCTCTGTACACCCATGATTGTGTAGCCAAGTTTCCATCAAACTCAATATATAAGTTTGCTGATGACATCACAATTGTAGGCCGTATCTGGGGTAATGATGAGTCTGAGTACAGTGAGGAAATTAAGAACCTAGTGGCATGGTGCAAAGACAATAACCTACCCCTCAATGTCAGTAAGACGAAGAAATTGGTTGTTGACTTCAGAAGGAGTAGCAGACTGCACAACCCCATCTATGTCGGTGGTGCGCAGGTGGAACAGGTCAAAAGCTTTAAGTTCCTTGGGGTGAATATCACAAATGACCTGACTTGGTCTAACCAAGCAGAGTCCACTGCCAAGAAGGCCCACCAGCACCTTTACTTCCTGAAAAAGCTGAAGAAATTTGGCCTGTCCCCTAAAACCCTCACTCATTTTTATAGATGCACCGTAGAACGCATTCTTCTAGGGTGCATCACAACCTGGTATGGAAGTTGTCCTGTCCAAGACCGGAAGAAGCTGCAGAAGATCGTGAACATAGCCCAGCACATCACACAAACCGATCTTCCATCCTTGGACTCACTTTACACCACGTGCTGTTGGAGCAGTGCTGCCAGGATAATCAAGGACAAGACCCACCCAGCCAACACACTTTTTGGCCCACTTCCCTCCGGGAGAAGGTTCGGGAGCATGAAGATTTGTACGGCTAGATTTGGAAACAGCTTCTTTCCAACTGTGATAAGACTGTTGAACAGATCCTGACCCAGATCTAGGCCGTACCTTCCAAATATCTGGACCTGACTTGCACTACCTTACTTTCCTTTTTCTATTTTCTAATTATGATTTATAATTTGGATTTTTATTATATTTACTTTGATTTGTACTTCTGGGAGCGCGAAGTGCAGAAACAAATATCACTGTGATAATTGTATGCTCTAGTGTCAATTGTTTGGTGACAATAAAGTATAATGGTATTTATTGTTGGCATATGAGAGGTCTGTTCAAAGGTCTGAAAGCAATGGGACATAAGCTATCCTTGAGTCTGGTGGTTCATGCTCTGATGCTCTGTTCAGTTCAACAAGTGAGGGAAGAAAATAAAATGATCAAGGTAGGAGAGGGGCTAGGTTATGCTGGCTGATTTCCCAAGGCAGCAGGCAGTGGAGGTAGAGTCCATGAAGGCAGGTTTTGTGTGATGTCTAGGCTGTGTTCTCAGCTCTGCAATTTCTTATGGTCTTGAGCAGGTTGTGTGAGAATTTGATAAGTGGTACACAATTGTGCCAAGGTTTACCTAAGGTAAACAAAGAAAATCTATAACTTGAGATTTTTTAGACGCTAGAAATCCAGAACAACACTGAGTGGAATAAGCAGTCAATGTTTTGGGCTGAGAGCTTTCATCGGGACTGGAAAGGAAAGGGGAAACGTCTATTTCCATTGGCAGTTGGTGCAGGTTTTTGAACAAGAGGTACAAATGAAATGTGAAAAGGGAGTTTCGGCGTTCTCCCTTTGACTGTTGGTTTTCTTCAGGTCAAAAACATATGGATTAGTAGGTTAATTGGTCACATGGCTGAAAATGGGCGGCACAGACTCATTGAGGTGTGGTGTTTCCATACTACACCGTGATGCAGTCAATATACTCTCCACCACAGATCTATAGACGTTTGTCAAGGTTTTAGATATCATGCCGAATCTTTACAAACTTTTTTAAAAAGTAGAGGTGCTGCCATGCTTTCTCCATAATGACACTGGGCCCAGGACAGATCTTCTGAAATGATAACACTGAAGACCTTCTCTTCCTCTGATCCCCTCCTGACATGGACCTCCAGTTTCCTCCTCCTGAAATCAATAATCAGCTCCTTGGTCTTGCTGACATTGAGTGAGAGGTTGTTGTTAGGGCACCACATAACCAGATTTTCAACCTCTCTCCTATATGCTGATTCATCACCACTTTTGATTGGGCCAGCAACAGTGGTATCATCAGCAAACTTAAATATGGCATTGGATCTGTGCTTAGCCACACAATCATAAGTATAAAGTGAGCAGAGGTTAACCTTGTGGTGCTGATAGAGATTGTGGAGGAGATGTTACCAATCCAAACTGACTGGGGTCTGCAAGTGAGGAAATCAAGAATCCAATTGCACAAGGAGATACTGAGGCCAAGGTCTTGAAGCTTATTGATTAGTTTTAAGGGGATGATGGTGTTGAATGCTGAGCTGTAGTCGATAAAAAGCATCCTGATATATATTGTTACCCCTCAACCATAATGCTCTTGAACCAGTGGGGATAACTTCACTCACCTCATCACTGAACTGTTCTCACAACCTTTGGACTTACTTTCAAGGACCCTTCATCTCATGTTACCAATATTTATTGCTTATTATTTATTATTACTGTTATTTTCTTTATTTTTGCACAGTTTCTTTTCTTTTACACATTGTCCATATTTTTGGGTGCCGTCCTTCATTGATTCTGAAATGAATCTCAGGGTTGTATACGGTGATATATACATACACTTAAATAATAAATTTACTTTGAACATTGAACTTGAGCTGTAAGGGCCTGTTACCATGCTGTATCTGTCAATCTAAATTTAAAAGTACATTTTTTAAAACAGTGGCTGATAATGATCTGGAACTCACTATAAATGAGGTCAATGGAAGCAGTGAGAAAGATTTCAAAATAGAATTGGACAGAAATTTTAAAACAAGGATGAAAAATTTCTTGGTGAAATTGTATCTGGAGTATTTGCTATAGTTTGGTCTCCTTACTGGAAAAAAGTAAGATATATTTGCCAAGGCGAAAAGGCAGTGAAGGTTCACTACAAGGCAAAAGATGTCGAAGTTGAATATCCAATGTTTGTGAGTCTGAGTCTTGGAGGCCTGGGTTGGAGGACTATCTGTGTGTGTGTGTGGGTGGTTTGGTAGTTGGGAGGGAGGAACAGGGCTTGTTTTACTGTTATTTAGTTGTTGTTGTTGCTTGTGTTGTCCTCTGAACATGGTGGGCTGTGCCCAGCACATCCTTATGTTGTGCTGGTTTTAATGCAAAATGATGCATTTCACTGTGTACATGTGATATGTAAATAAATGAATCTGAAACTGAGCTGAGTAGGAAATTCTTACAGGTCTGAACAGGTTAGGTGAAGGGAGAATGTTTCCCTTGGCTGCACTAGGGGGTTACTGTCTCCGAATAAAGTGGTTGGGCATCTAGATATGTAGAAACTTCTTTATATGATGAATGGCGGATCTTTGGAATTAGCTGTTGAGTCCCAGTTGAGAACAGCGATAGATAGGTTTCCAGAAATTAAGAAAGTTTAAGGATATGAGATTGTGCAGAAAATAGAAGCAGAGGTGGAAAACGAGCTGTTACCTTGATGAATGACAGAACAGACTTAAAGCACTAGATGTCTGCTCCTTTTCCTATTTCTGATGCATTCTTATGCATTCACTGTACCTCAGGACTCATGACAATAATAAATCAATTACTAATTCTCATGTTGAAGGAAGTAAACTTGCAGGGCCACAGAGATAGAGAGGGTACTTGGGACTAACTGGATATAGAGAGGTGGCAAAGTGGTCTAATGCCCCTGTGAGAATGGAAAGGGAAAAGAGAGACTGATCCTAGCATCTGGAATCGATTTGAACTCAGATTCCTGTCAGTAATATCAAGTAAGCTATTTTTTTTGCTGCACTGCAGCAGTTGGGAAGACTCTATATAACCTGTAGTCAAAACAGCCCTACACATCACCAGCCCCAGCTTACCCACCATCAAGGATGTATAAACAGAAAGATGCCGAAAAAGGGCCAGTAGCATCATGAAGGATCTGACCAACCCTGCTCATGGACTGATTGTCACACGCCCGTCAGTGAGGAGGCTACCTAGCATCCACACCAGGACCACCAGACTCAGAAACAGTTCCTTTCCCCAAGCAGTAGAGCTGATCAACATCTCCACCTACTAACTCACCCCTCCACACCCCTAATCACCATTACTATCAGTCATCTCATGTACAGACACTCCTGTGCCTAGCAAAAATGGACATACAATCAGTCTATCTTCGTATTTATATTTATTGTATTTTGTATTATTGCGTATCTTATTGGGTTTTTCTGTGCTATATCAGATCTGGAGTGACAATTATTTCATTCTCCTTTACACTTGTGTACTGGAAATGACATTAAACAACCTTGAACTTTTTTGTATGACTGCACAACTTGAATTTCTTCTGCCAAAGGAAATCCTGAAAATTCCAAGATATCTAAATGGGTGCAGTTATTCCCTGCCACGTAAATTTTAATGATTTGCAAGATTCCAAGGTGCTGGAACTTGAAGTTGCTGTTCAGGTTCCCTTACCTCCATTTCAATGCCCCTTTTAACCTTCTCCTTTCAAATAAAATTGCATTTCCTGCGCAGACTGCACTTTACAAGCTATCAGTTTTAACATGTGTCAGAACATCTTTTATTCAATTAATGGAGATTTGAGAGAGGTGTATAAAAATGTAAGTGGTATAGACAAGGAGAATGTAGGCATGCTCTTTCCACTGAGGTTTGGTGAGACAAGAATGAGAAGTAATCAAAGTTCAAAGTAAATTTCATTATCAAAGTACGTATATGTCACCATTTATTACCCTGAGATTCATTTTCTTGCAGTCATTCACAATAGAATTAAGAAGTACAAAAGAGTCAATGAAAATCTACACAGTCTGCCAAATCGTGCAGTTACAAAAAGAAACAAGTTATAATACAAACAAACAAACAAACCAAAAAAACAGAGAACATGAGTTGTGAAATTGAGTCCATAGGTTGTGTTCAATAATCACTTCAGTGTTGTACATGAAAATGTCCATGCTGTTTCAAAAGCCTGATGGTTGTAAGGTAATAGCTGTTGCTCAACCTGGTGGTGTGGGACCTATGGCTCCTCTACCTCCTTCCAGATGGTAGCAGAGAGAAGAGAGCATATCTTGGTTTGTGGGTCCGTGATGATAGATGCTGCTTTCTTGTAGCAGCATTCTTTGTAGATGTGTTCAATGGTGGGGAAGGCTTTCCCTGTGATTAACTGTACTGCATTCACCACTTTTGTAGGCTTTTCGGACACTGGTGTTTCCATACACACCATGAATAACCAGTCAGGATACTCTCCACTGTGCATCTATAGAAGTTTGCAGGAGTTTTCAATCATGGGTTAAGGATGAAATGAGAAATGTTTAGGGGAACATGAGGGGGATCTTCTTCACTCTGAAGGTGGTACGAGTGTGGAATGAGCTCCCAGTGGAAGTGGAGGATTCAGGTTTGATTGTAACATTTAAGCAAAATTTAGATTGGTATGTGGGTGGTAGAGGAATAGCCCAGGTGGAGGTCGATGAGACCATGAAGAATAATAGCTCAGCATGGAATCGTTGGGCCAAAGGTCTGTTTCTGTGCTGTAGTACTCCATCTATGATGATTTGGCTGATGGTGTGGGCTACTCAACGCTTTAAGTCTGCTCCACTATTGCATGTCTTGAGACTGATTGCAACCTCAACTTCCCATTTCTGTCTATCCTGGTAAATTTTCATTCCGTTGTTTATCAGGGTGTACAAAATGATGGAGGCATAGATCGAGTGGACAACCAGAAACTTATTCCTAGGGTGGAAATGGATAAAAGGAGGGGGACATAATTGTAAGGTGATTGGAGGAAAATATAGAGGTGATGTCAGAAATATTTTTTTTAACACAGAGTGCTGAGTTTGTGAAATGTGCTGTCAGGATTGATAGTTGAGCCAAATACATTACGAAGATTTAGAGGCTCTTAGATAGGCACATGGATGGTAGAAAATTGGAAGGTTATGTGGGAAGGAAGGGTTAGATTGATCTTGGATTAAGTTAAATGGTCAGCGCAACATTGTAGGCTGAAGGGCCCATACTATGCTGTACTCTTCTAGTTCTATATTCTATGTTGGGATAAACCAATAATTTTAAATGTGCTATTACAGAGGATTTGTTATGCCCACAACAGAAGCAAACTCCTTTGCAGAATACAGGAAACTGACCACTTGGATTGAAGATAGAGCAAATAAACAGCAGCTCACTGATGTTTAACTCTTGTTTGTCCCTCAGACTCTCTGCCCCCTTTCAAGCAAAGTTTTCAATTATACCATGGCTGACTTAATGGTAACATAGCAACAGTCCCAGGCAGACAACGTTGGCATCTAGCCTAACATTCTCTTGGTGCACGTCCAATAACCCTGGATTCTGCGTACTGTCAAGCTGTCTATCTGGTCCCTTGTAAACCCATTGCTGATGTATTGTTCCAGTACCAGAGTCTGCAGTGTGATCTATGCACTAAATCTGCAAAGAATCTCAAATATGAATTCATATTCCATCTATACGTATGTTAAACTAGACCCAGCAAAGAAAAATGCAAGAGATTCTGCAAATGCTGGAAATCCTGAGCAACACACACACACACACACACACACACACACACACAAGTGTAGGAGGAACTCAGCGAGTCAGGCAGCATTGATGGAGGAGCTTTGGGCTGAGGCCCTTCATCAGGACTGGAAAGGAAGGGGGCAGAAGCCAGAATAAGGTGGTGAGGGGAGGAGCTGGTCATAGACCAGGTGAAGGGGGAGGTGTGTGGGGGGCGGGGGTGGGGATGAAGTGAGAAGCTGGGAGGTGATAAAGGAAAGGAAGAACGATAGGAACCAGAGGGAGGTGATGAGCAGCTGAGGGTAGAGAAAGGAGAGAGAGGAATTAGAATGAAAAATGGAAAAAGAGAGAAGGGTGAGGGGAAAGAAATTACCAAAGAAATCAAGAATTAACTGGGCAGAGAACCATCAAATATAAATACCCCAGATGCAAAGACAGACCGCTCAGGTTTAGCAAGTCATAGATTCTCTGAGACACACTAGCAGTCCTCAGCCAAGTAGAACAATAAGAAATTACAGGTATTGAAACTAAGCCCAGGCAACAAAAATGCTGGTCAACAGAATCTCCAGGCAATGAGCAACTGGTGCCAAAAACTCCCCTAGCAACAAGTCTCCCAGGCAGCGAACAACTATAGACAGAGGAACTCCTAGACTACATTAGAAAGGACCATAGCACTGAGACTGCCTCGGCGGTGACATTCAAACCTAGTCATATGTAAAAGAACAGTTTATCTTAGAGCATGGTTTCCAATGCCTAAAGAGAGCCAGTGGTAAAAATTGTACTCTCCTGCTGAAAAATCCCACCTCCACCAGTCCTCTACCCCACACCTACTGATCCTTCCATCACACAACATACTGAGAGATAAGCTGGGGTGCAGGACTTGTCAGATTAGCCTGATATCTTCAGTTATGCATGTGACATTGAGCACACTGCCTAGATGTGAATATTTTATTTTCTACTACTTGAATTGAACATTTTAATTTTCATTTTGCGTTTCTCTCCTACACTCTGTGGCCACTTTATTAGGTATACCTGTTTGCCTGCACGTTAATGTGAATATCTAATCAGCCAATCAAATGTAGCAACTCAATGCACAAAGGCATGTAGATAGAGTAAAGAGATTCAGTGGTTGTTTAGACCAAACATTAGAATGAGGAAGATATGTGATCTAAGTGATTTTGACTATGAATGATAGTGCCAGATGGGACGGTTTGAGTATCTCAGAAACAGTTGATATCCTGGAATTTTCAAGCACAACAGTCTCAAGAACATGCAGAGAATGGTGCAAAAAACTTTTAAAAAAATACCAGTGAACAGCAGTTTGGTGAGTGAAAATGCCTTGTTAGTGAGAGAGGTCAGAGAAGAATGGCCAAACAGGTTCAAGTCAACAGGAAGTTCAGCAGTGACTAAAATAACCACACGTTACGACAGTGGTGTGCAGAAGAGCATCTCTGGTGCACAACACATTGGACTTTGAAGTGACAAACGAGAAAATCTACAGATGCTGGAAATCTAAGCAACACATACAAAATGCTGGAGGAACTCAGCAGGCCAGGCAGCATCTGTGGAAAAAAGTACAGTTGATGTTTCGGCCCAAAATGTGGGCTGTACTCTTTTCCTAGATGCTGCCTGGCCTGCTGAGTTCCTCCAGCAGTTTGTGTGTGTTGCTTAAGCTGTCATATCAGCAGAAAAGGTCACACTGGCTGCAGTCTACCATCACTGCAGCACTTCCAGCACAAAGAAACAGGCAGGAAACATCATTGCAGACACTACCCACCCAGCGAACTGCCTCTTCCAAAAACTCCGTTGTGGAAAACGTTAAAAGTCTAGTAAAACAAAAACTTCATGCCATCTTAAAAATGCCTTTCCCCAGGCAGCTAATCTGATTTCAGTTGGCCCCTGCCCCAACTTTAAACCACTTTTTATATAATGATGTTTACATTATCGATACATGCTGGTATTTATTTGTGTACATTTTATTCCAGATCTGTGCTAATGTTACTTTTATAGTTGTTTAATGTTGATATTTTTGTATGTAGAGCCCTGACAAATACACCACAGTGAACTCCTGTCAATATAGATGGCAAATAAAGTTGATCCTTGATGATATATTCTGATTTTTATATTTCCTACCCCATTTAAAAAAATCTCATTCAGCACTACAACCCTCTGAAACCTTGATCTCATCATTCCTCCTAATTATGGCCTTACCAACTTTGCCCCCCCCCCCCCACCGCCACCTAGGCTCCAATCACTGGACTTCCATCACCCAGCTCTCTCTTCTCTCTTTTTTAAAGATTCGCTTTATTTGTCATATGCACATTGAAACATAATAAAATGCATCATTTGCATCAATGGCCGACACAGTTTGAGGATAGTGCTGGGGAAAATCCGTAAGTTCCACCACATTTCCGGCACCAGCATAGCATGCCCACAAGTTACTAATCCATATGTCTCTGGAATATGGGAAGAACGTACAAACTCCTTGAAGATAATTGCAGGAATTGAACTCCAGTCACTGGCACTGTAAAGTGTTACACTAACTACTACATTGTCTTACCACCCTTTGTAACAGACTGACTAAAAACTTCCAGTCAAGCTGTTGATCACCTACCCTCTGCAGCTCTGTGTAATATTTTTGCTTGATTACACATGTGTAAGAAGCTTCTTTTACATTGAAAGCTCTATTTAATTACAAACTGTTGGGCGGTACTTATGCCTAAAGCCCATACACTCACCATGGTTATTGATCTTCAACAGTCCGACCTTCAGGAATCGACCAAGAAGTTCTTCAGCTGACTGAAGGCTGTCTCCTTCCCCGGATTTATAGAAGTGAAGCGACAAAGGGTTGCGAGGTGAAGCTCAGAGGTTTGTTGGTAGCAACCAACAGAGGCGTACGATTACTTTTCACAATCGACTCTCTCCAGGAGAGCAGTATTCAAGTTACCAACTCAGTCGCCAACACAACATACTTCCACAGACTCACAGGGCAGCCAAGGGGCCAATCTCTTTGCAAGGAGAAGTTAGTTTAAACACAGTAGTTGCTGCAGGGTGGATCCATTGTGTTACAGCCCCACCTTTCCTCCAAACAGTCAGTTTACTTGCAGCTTGAATTTTATGCCTGTGGTATTTTATTTTATGGTACACAGCCAGTGCTTGCTTTCTTAACTCTTTATGTGCAGTGTCATTGCAGGAATAGGCTGGTACAATGCAAAAATGCGAAAGGGCAGCAGAATTTTAAGTTGATTGGAGAAAAATATAAGGATAAATCTGAAACAAGAGATTCTACAGATGTTAGAAATCCAGAGTACCACACACAAAATGCTGGAGGAACTCAGCAAGTCAGGCAGCATCTATGGAAGGGAATAAGTGTGGATGTTTTCGACTGAGACCCTTCTTCAGGTCCTGACAAAGGGTCTCAGCCTGAAACATGGGCTGTTTATTCATTTCTATAAATACTGCCTGACCTGCTGAGTTCCTCCAGCATTCTGTATGTGTTACTATGGGGCAAAGTCAGAGATAGGTTTTGTACATATATAATGGTGAGTTCATGGAACACCATGCCAGGGGTGCTGGTAGAGGCATGTATGTTAGGCATGTTTAAGAGAGGCACATGGATGGTAGAAAAATAGAGGGCTATGTAGAAGGGAAGGGTTTAATTGATCTTAAAAGATTGCCACAACATCATGGGCTGAAGGGCCTAGACTGTGCTGTTATGTTCTATGTGTCACGTTAGAAATGAGATGTTAAATCAAAGATTTATCTGCTCTCCCAGGAAGACACAATAGATCTGAGAGCACTAAGAACAAGGTATTGGCCAAAGTTTACACAAAACCATAATCCATTGAGCAAATGGTTCAAAGTTGAGTTTATTGTTACCTGTACCAGTACACGTATACACAAGGTGTAATAAAAAAAACTTACTTGGAGGTACATAACATCAGTTAAGCAGCAGTCACAAGAAGCACATAAGTTAAACTTAATTATCCACATAACCCACACAAAATGCTGGTGGAATGCCACAGGCCAGGCAGCATCTATAGGAAGAAGCACTGTCGACGTTTCGGGCCAAGACCCTTTGTGAGGACTAACTGAAAGAAGAGATAGTAAGAGACTTGAAAGTGGGAGGGGGAGGGGAAAATGCAAAATGATAGGAGAAGACAGGATGGGGTGGGGTGAAGCTAAGAGCTGGAAAGGTGATTGGCAAAAGGGATACAGAGCTGGGGAAGGATTCCCTAGTGCTTCTCCCTATAGATGCTGCCTGGCCTGCTGCGTTCCACCAGCATTTTGTGTGTGTTGCTTGAATTTCCAGCATCTGCAGATTTCCTTGTGTTTGTGTCAATTATCCACATATTTTACAAGAAAACACCATTATAGCAAAGAAAATCTATTTTAATGAAAAGTATTGCTAAACTGTAGTGATTAGGGTTCTAATAGTTGTTTCAAGAACCAAACAAATCACCTGGTCTCCTTGCCGTTGTGGGAACTCCCTGGGTACAGATTATCTACCTTGCTTTCTCTATCACAACAGTAACTAGTATATAATTAGCAGAGTATGTGAAAGGGGATGTGTAAATGAGAGAAAAAAATTAGGTTCCATATAAAGTTGGTGATAATGGTTGTGAGCTCCTCACTGCTCACTTGTTGCCAGGGAGGTTTGGGTTTGTTTACAGTAGGTATAGAAACCATAGAAAGCTCTATACTAACACAGTTCTAAAATGCGCAATGGATCAACATGAGAAATGCAGGGTATTGTGTAGAGTACTTCTCCTATCCTACCCAGTCCTCTTTTCTCTCTACCTTCTTATGAAATAATGTTTTTTCTAGGGTTTCTGTGTCTTTTCCCCAAGGTTGAAATGTCTAATACTGGAGGGCACTCATTTAAGGCGAGGTCGGTAATTTCAAAGGAAATATCAGACGCAAAATGTTTACACAGAGTGGTTGGTGCTGGAATGCACTGCCTGGGGTATTAGTAGAGGCAGATACATTAGGCATTTTTAAGAGATGTTCAGATTGACACATGAATGTGAGGAAAATGGAAGGATATGGACATTGTGTAGTTTAGTTGGCATTTGATTACTACTTTATTTGGTTTGGCACAATATTGTGGGCTGAAGGGCCTGTTCCTGTGCTGTTCTCTGTTCTGTTACTAACGGGTACAGCAAGTAGGATTGCTGCCTCATAGAGCCAGATTCAATCCTGACCTCAGATACTATCCATGTGGAGTGTGCGCATTCTCCTTGTGACTGCATGAGTTTCCTCTGGGTGCTCTACTTGATCAAAGTAAGTTGATCCTAATAGGTAGACGAGTGGTAGAAACTGGTGGGAGATAGAACATAGAACAGTATAGCACCCGAACAGGCTCTTCGGCCCACATTGTTGTGCTGAACTAAATAAATTAGTTATCAAATGTTAACTAACCTTTTCTGCTTACATAAATGTCTTTCAGTTTCCTCAAATTCATGCCTATCTAAACATCTCTCAAAAGTCCCTAATGTTTCTGCCTCTGCCATCTCCCCAGGCAATGCATTATACTCTCTGTGTATAAAATTTGCCCCCACATCTCCTTTGAAATTACCCCTTCTCACCTTAAATGTGTACCCTCTGGTATTAGACATTTCAACCCAGGGAAAAATACTGTCTGTCTGCTCTATCTATGTCTCTCATAATTTTATAAAACTCAATCAGATTTCCCCTCAGCCTCCTGCAAGTTGAAGAGAGTGGGGGTGGGGGAGTGAAAGTTATGATTAATATAGGATTAGTGGGAATGGTTGGTTAATGGTCTGCATAGACTTGGAGGGCTGAATGATCTGTCTCTATGCTGTATCTCTGTGAGTCCCGAACTCCACACCATATCCCAGCTTTCAGCTTCAGCTACTCTTCTGCTTCTCAAATTCAAGTTCAAGTTTATTGCCATTTGACTGTACAGATATACAACTAAATGAGACAACTTTGCTCAAGACAATGATGCATCTACAAAGCATACATTACACACAGTATATAAAACAATATTACTGCATATAAGTTAATAAAATGTGATTCAAAATGCATGTAGTGCAGAGCATAGGTAAACAGTAAACAGTTTGCTGTCCTGGTAACGAGATCTTGGTGGTAGCAGGGTACTCATTAATCTCACAGCCTAGGGGAGGAAACTGTTACACAGTCTAGCAATCCTAGTTCTGATGTTCCTGTACCTCCTTCCTGATGGTAGTGGGTCAAAGAGATTGTGGGATGTGTGGTAAGGATCCTCATCAATGCTTCAGGCTTTTTTGCCTCCAATTCCATGGTTTAGTGCTTACCTACTGCCCATTACACCTCTGGTGCTTAGGGCAGCAATGAACATCCTCCATCCCTGGCAGTATTCAGGGCTTCCTTCATCATGTCAGCAGTTTCCTCCTGTGTGACTGATAGAAGTGAAAACCAAGTCCTGGGTGGAGACTCAGGAGTACCGTTGCACTCAGATGTAGAAGGATTTTTCATTGTTATTTTCATAACAATTTGGTTTTATCAGTGTGAGTTGTTAGCCCTGAAACAAACCTCCGAACCTGGAGGATCAGTGGACCACTCTTACCTTTTGGCTTGTTTGGCATAGGTGACCCTGCCAAAAGCATAAAGCCCTGACTCCTACCAACATAGCTTTCCAGGTCATTGAGGCACCAAGCCTCCAAACCCAATGACAAGGTTGTGATCCTCTTGGAGGTTGGATTAGAGCAACACATGTAAAATGCCAGAGGAACCTAGCAGATCAGGCAACATCTATGAAGAGGAACGAACATTTGACGTTTTGGGCTGAATCCCTTCATCAGGATTAGTTTAGCTTCTCAGAATCGTAGAGTTTTTTTGCAGGGAAATTGCCCCTTTGACTTAACTGGTCTATGCTGATCAACATTTCCATCTGAATTCATCCAATTTGTCCATGTTTGGCCTATATCTCTCATGACCTTTTCCAACTATGTACTGGTCTAAGTGACTTTTAATTGTTGTTATTGTACTTCCCTCAACTACTTCCTGTGGTGACCCGACTCTCTTGCCCCTCAGGTCCCTTGGAAACCTTTCACCTAAAACCTGTGCCTCCTAGTTTTAATTCCTTTCTCATGATTAAAAGACTCTGTACTTTCACCTATCTATGCCCCTGATGATTTTATACACCTATATAACATTGTTCTTCAGTCGCCTGCACCTCCAGGAATAAAGTCCTAGCCTGCCCAACCTCTTCCAATAACACAGGCCCTTGAGTACCAGCAGCACTGTAAGTCAGAGGCAGGTTTTTCACCTAAAGAACACGCTGCCAGGGGTAGTGGTAGAGGCAGATCCTTTATGGGCATTTAAGAAACTCTTAGATAGGCACATGAATGATAGAAAAGCGGAGAGCTATGTGGGAAGGAAGGCTTAGATTGATCTTAGAGTAGGTTAAAAGGTTGACACAACATTGTGGCTCGAAGGGACTGTATTCTGATGTTATGTTCTGTTTTACAGTATATTCTAACATTCACATAAATCATTTACATTCTTTCCAGCAGAATGGCATATTTCCTCTTATGTCTTTTCTGGAGTGTAACATTATTCCTTTGTCAGTTGAAGGGAGCCTAAACTCCAATTCGGCAGTTATGTAACTACAAAGGCTAATTGTGTGTTTACTGTTTGGTTTTGTGCTCACTTGCTTTCCTGAGACCTGCTTTCACAATGTGTAACGGCTGTTTGATGGGTTCTATTATGCCAGGAAAGGGAAGAAGAAAAGGCAGGAATTTGGGCTGGGATTCTTTATAACAATTGTGATATCTGTTTATGGTGCAGGTCAAGACTAAATGGGTATGTGAAGTGGAGTAACATTCAGTTGACAGACAGGAGTGATATTCTGATTTGTACCTACACCCTGGTTTATGCTGACAGTGCTGAGGTTGACAGGGTTGAGAGTTTCAAGTTCCTAAAAGCAAACATCACCAATAGCCTGTCATGGATAATTCATGTAGACCACAAGTCCAATAACGAAATTTGACATGTTCCCCTCCATCCTCACCATAAAAAGCATCTGGTCTGGGTGCATCTCAGCTTGATATGGCAATTGTTCTGGGCATGAAGTTAGGAAATTCTAAGAGTTGTGGATATAGCTCAGCACTTCAAAGAAGTCAGTCTTCCAAAAGATTAGATAGATTAGCTGTATTTGTCATATGTACATCAAAACATGCAGTGAAATGGGTTATTTGCATCAATGATCAACACAGTTCAAGGTTGTGCTGGGAACAGGCTGTAAGTGCCCACAACATGCCCACAACTCATTAACTGTAGAGAGTTATGGATACAGCTCTGCACATTATAGAAACTAACCTCCCCTCTGTGGACTCTGTATACACTTCTCAATGCCTTGGTAAAGCAGCCAGCTTTATACCCACCCCGGGCATTCTCACTTCTCTGTTCAGCACAAATAGCCCTTCCCACTATCAGGTAGAAAATATAAAAGCCTGAAAGCATTTACCACCAGTCAAGGACAGCTTTTACCTCGTTATCAAACTCTTGAATGGCCTTTTGTATGATAAAATGAACTCTCAGCCTCACAATCGATCTCATCAAGGCTGTTGCACCTTATGGTCTCATCTGATTCTCATGTTCTGCATTCTGCATTCAATAGATCAATCATTCCATTTAATATCAGAAAACGTCTACAATATACAACCTGAAATTCATGTTCTTCACAGACATACATGAAACACGAGTGCATCAAAGTGACAGTAAAAACATCAGAATCCCAAAGCCCCCTACTCCACCCTCCCATGCAAGCAGCAACAGAGCAATGACCTCACCTACTTAATTCAGCAAAAAAGCACCAGCATCCTCCACCTACCAAATAAGCAATAGCAAAGCCCCCCAAGAAAGACGATGATCAGCAGTATAGAAAAACTAATCATTCACCCAACAATTCAACGTACCCCTCTCTCTCTCTCCCTCTCCATCCCCCTCCTGTCTCCCTCTCTCCCCCTTTTTCCCTCTCCCTCTCCCCCTCTCTCCCTAATAAAGGACAGAGAGGTGTCACACAGGGAGAGGGGAATCTAACAACAAAAAAAAAATCACTTGCTGATTTATGCTGCCATGTCGCTTCTTTTTCCCCAAGTTCTCCACCTTGAGGACCAGCAACAAACTCTTGCCCCCCACCATGCAACGAAAGAAAGAGAGATTGGTTCAGAGTACAGAGCCCCTGACAGCTGATCCGCTGTTCCCAATATTCCGTTTTCTGCCACAATACTTCAGTTGGCGGCACCGGCATAGAATCGGCTTCTCTCCAGGGATGCAAAGCCTCGGAACCTGAAGGTGTACTTGTCTTCTAGGCTGCATTCTTAGGATAATGAAAAATGGCCTGTCAGTGAACCCCGGGAGATGGTCATTGCAAAGAACCAAAGTTTGTGGGTAGCTCTAGGTCAGGGTCTTCAGCAGAGCCCTATCCACCTTGAAAAGGAAAAAGAAAGACATTAAAGGTAGAAGTGCTCACCTGCGGAAACAGCTAACAAAGGAGTTGTTGTCATGCGCCATCGTAGCTCTGCCTCTGCATTTTGTTATTGTTTTCCCTTGTTCTACCTTGATGCACTGTTGTAATAAAAATTATCTATGGGTGGCATACAAAACAATGATTTTCTCTGTATATCAGCATATGCAACAGTCATATAACCAATTTAAGCAGTATTGAAAATAGGCTTTTTGGCCCAACTCATGCATGCTAACCAAGTGGCCTAACTAGTGCATGAGTTGGACCTGTTTTCAAAACTGCATAAATTGGTAAATTGGTTTATTTGTCCCTTATCCTTCTAAGTCTTTCTTATCCATGTACCTTCCAAATGTCCCATGTCAAGTTCCTGGGTGTCAACATCTTTGAAGATCTATCCTGGGCTCAACATATTGATACAAATACAAAGAAGGCATGACAGCAGCTATATTTTATTTGAAGTTTGAGGAGACTAGATATGTCACCAAAGACTAGCAAATTTCTACAGATGTACTGTAGAGAGCATTCTAACTGGTTGCATCACTGTCTGGTATGGAGGGGCCACTGCACAGGATTGGAAGAAGCTGCAGAAAGTTGTAAACTCAGCTATCTTCATCATGGGCACTAGCCTCCCCAGCATCAAGGACATCTTAAAAAGGCGATAATTCAACAAGGCTGGATCCATAATTATGAACTCCCATCACCCAGGACATGCCCTCTTCTCATTGCTGCCATCAAGGAGAAGGTGCAGGAGCCTGAAGACACACACTCAATGTTTCAGGAACAGCTTGTTTCCCTCCACCATCAGATTTCTGAATGGACAATGGACCCATGTACACCACCTCATTATTTTTTACTATGTTTTGTATTACTTAATTAATTTAAATTGTATATGTATATATATTCTTATTGTAATTTGTAGTTTTTGTTATGTATTCCATTGTACTGCTGCTGTTAAACAACAAATTTCACAATGTAGATCAGTGATATGAAACCTGATTCTGATTTTTAAATGTCAGTTTTGGAGTATTGATTAATTATGGCTATAGTCACAGGCGTTTTCTCATGGGAGTGGTCTAAAACTAGAGGACACAGACTTAAGGTGGGAGGGAAATGTTTAAAAGGGACCTAAAAGGCAAGTTTTCCTATATGGATGGTGGTAGGTATGTGAAACAAGCTGCACGAGGAAGCAGAGGAAGTGGGACAGTTAAAAGGTTAATTTATTATCAAAGTTTACAACTCTGAAATTCTTCTCCAGATAGCATTAAACCAAGAAAGAAAAGAATGGTAGCATGATCATCAACCCCCAAATCCCTCCTCCCCACACAAAAACAAACAAAAAGAAAACAGGCCCATCAACCCCCAAGTCCCCCTCCCCGCACACAAAAAACAAGGAAGGTCGGGCAAAAAACACAGTACATAAAAAAAAACTATAAGACAGGAAAAAAAAGTCCATATCCAAAATGCAGGAAACCTAGGTAACATCCCCTGGGCATGGTGGCAGGCCTTTCCCACTCTGGCAGCACAACGATCCCACCAGTAATCAAAGGGCAGTCTCCCCACTCTAGTAGCAGAGCGATCCCCAGTGATCGAAAGGTAGTCTTCCCTCTCTGACTGCTGAAGGTACTTGGTGAGGAAGCATCTGTGAAAGAAATGCAACATTTCAATTTTCAATTTAGTTTGACAGAACATTGTGGTCCAAAGGGCCTGTTCCTGTGCTACACTATTCTAATTCAGATTCAAAATCATTTATTGCCATTCTTCAGTACATGAGTGTAAAGGAGAATGATATGATTGTTACTCCAGAGCTGATGTGGCATAAAAAAAATCACAAAAAGCAAAAAGAACACAATAGTAGAAAAACACAAAACCCCACAATATATATGTATAAAAGCAATATTATAAAGCACACTGTAGAAGTACCATATACAAGATTAATTTATAGTTAGACTGATTGTATGTACATAAAGTGATGCGAGTGCAGGACTACCTGTTCATAAAGTATCTGTACATTGAGTCTGGTAGTCCTAGCATGAATGCTGCATAGCCTCTTCTCTGAGAGTAGGACAAACAGTGTATGAGCAGGGTGGGTAGGGTCCTTGATGATATTGGTGACCTTTCTGGATGGGATGGGTAAGGAGGGCATAGTGCAGGTACCAATATATGGGATGAGGCAGAATAATTTGACCATTCTCCATCTTTTTCTCACTTGCTGCTTCTGGAGGAAGATGCAGGTGTCTTGGGTATTGGTCCTTGGGCAAGGTTCAATCAGCACGGTTTGTGGATTAGACTTGTTTTCAGAGGACTCCACAGTTCACGTTATATATATTTCTCATGTCTGGTTACTCGTTTTATTGCTATTTTGCGTGAATTTGATTGGGGTGGACTGGCTCTGTGGCCAGCAGTCAACAAAGACATAATGCTAATTTGAACTGAACAGAACTAAACTGAACATTCCTGGACTGTTTCAAGGACTCAGCCAAGGTTATGGGGAGAAGGTTGGGGAGTGGGGCTGAGGAGGGGAATAGAGGACCAACCATGATTGAGTTACAGAGACTCAATGGGCCAAATGGCCTAGTTCTGTTCCTAAGATCTCATGGTCTTATGACTTGGTGGTTTGACATTTAATACTCTGTGTGTTATTCACTTGTTTTTTTTTGTCATTTGTGCAATTGGCTTTTTTTTGTGCATGCTGAATTTTTGATGTTTTCTTTGAATGGGTTCCATGGTGTTTCTTTGTTTCATTACTGTCTGCTGGAAGATGAACCTCAGGGTTGTATTCTGCATATTTATATTGATAATAAATGTAATATGAATCTTTGAATAATAGTTTGTTCATAGTCAAGATGGTGCCAGTGAACCAAGGCAACGTGTTGTGGGCTGGTTACAAAACTTTTAAATAGACTTCTTTTGAATTGCTCTGCAGCCTGTACTTTCCTTATAAACATCGTACTTTTGAATTGTCTTAATGAACTAGCAACCTTACGATCTTCTGAAGGTCTCGGTGGCCTTAACTCTCAAGCCTGCAGTTATGGCACCTTTAAGTGGTGAAGGTATATTGCAATGGCCAGAAGAGAGGGAGGAGGGGAGGGCTCCAAATCAGACTGAAACGGCAAGGAATGAAAGTTCCTCTGCCCAGCATCTTGTTAGCACATGTACAAACGCTGGAGAACAAGTTTGGGAACCTAAGGGCAAGAATGCTGTATTGGAGGAAAATGAGGAATTCCTGCATTCTGTGTTTCACGGAGACATGGCTCATTCCAGACACACTGGATGCATTGGTAAGACCCAAGAGCTTCTTGATATGTAGAATGAACAGGACTGCAGATTTAGAGAAGGCAAAAGGTGGGTGTCTGTGCTTCATGATAAACTCTATGTGGTGCTTGGATGCAGCAGTTTTGTCACACTTTTGTTTCCCAGAATATCTATCGAACAAATAATGATTAAGTGCTGACAGTTCTACTTAGCAAGAGAGTTCTCCTCTGTGGTCCTGCCCGTAGTTTACATAGGCAAAAGCTGACATTAATCAAACATTTGAGATATTGAATGCTGCCATGAGCAAACAAAAAACTGCCTGCCCTGATGTCTTTGAGTTGGTGGACTGAGCTGTGTTCAAGAAGTCATCAGAGGATCTGAAGGAATACACCATGGTTGTCACAGACTTTATAAAAACAGTTGTAGATGAACATTCTTAGACTGTCCCCACAAATCATTCAGAATCTTCCCCAACCAGAAGCCCTGAGTGAACCACGAGATCCACAATCTGCCGAGGGTCAGATCAGTGGCATTCAGGTCTGGTGACCAACTAAGATATAAGAGGTCCAGGTACAATCTCCAGAAAGCCACAACAACAACTTCTCACTGAGTGTTAGCAAGACTGAGGATCTGATTATTGACTTCAGGAAGAGGAAACTGGAGGTCCATGAACCAGTCCTCACTGGGGGGAATCAGAGGTGGAGAGAATCAGCAACTGTAAATTCCCTAGTGTTTTATCATTTCAGAGAATCTGTCTTGGGCCCAGTACGTAACTCCAAACTTTCACAAATTTCTATACATGTATAGTGGTGAGTATGTTGACTGGTTGCAACATGGCCTGATATGGAAACACTGATGTCCATGAACAGAAAATCCAACAAAAAGTAGTGGATATGCCCAGTCCATCACGGTAAAGCCCTTCCCACCATTGAGTATATCTACATGGAGCACTGTCGTAGTAAAGCAGCATCCATCATCAAAGATTCCCATAACCAAGGCCTTGTTTTCTTTGACCATAAGACCATAGACACAGGAGCAGAGTTAAGCCATTTGGCCAATCGAGTCTGCTCTGCTATTCCATCATGGCTGATTTATTATCACTCTCAACCCTATTTTCCTGCCTTTGCTCTATAACTTTTGACATCATGATTAATCAAGAACCTAGCAATCACTGCCATACATATACCCAATGACTTGGCCTGCACAGCTATCTGTGGCAATGAATTCCACAGCTTCACCACCCTCTAGCTAGAGAAACTTTTTCTCATCTACCTTTCCTGCAAATTTTTCCGCCAAGTTCATCTAACTTATTCTATTTAATTTGCGGATTCAAATATAACACCTTCACCCCTATATTCACCATTTTCACCATTTAAGTTGCAACTTATCCTGTTGACTACAAGTTTGCCCTATCATCACCCTCTCCTTGCTAGGAGTTTTATTACACATTCCCTCTTGTTTGTAAACCAACTACTTCATCTTCAACACAATCACACTGGTTCCCAACGCCTGCCACATTAGTTTAAACCCGCCGGATTAACTCTAGCCAACCTGCCTACAACGATATTGGATCCTCTCAGGTTCAAGTGTAATCTGTCCCTCTTGTATAGGTCATACCTCTCCCAGAAGAGATCCTAATGGTCCATAAATCTGAAGCCCTGTCCCCTGCACCAGTTCCTCAGCCACTCTTTCACCTGCCCAATCATCCTACTCTTACCCTGTCTGGCATATGGTGCAGGCAGCAATCCAGAGATTAATATTCTGGAAGTCCTGCTTTTCAGCTTTCTGCTTAACTCCTTATATTCTCTCTTCAGGACCTCCTCCCTTTTTTACCCCTGTGATTGGTACCAGTATGTACCAAGACTTCCAGCTGTTCACCCTCTCCCTTTAGAATACTATGTAATGGATTCGAGAAATCCCTGATCCTAGCACCTAGGATGCAACATAACATCCTGGTGTCTCTTTCACATCCACAGTATCTGCTTTCTGCTCCTCTAATTATAGGATCTCCTATCACACTCCACCTTCTCCCCCCTTTCCTTCTGAACCACAGAGCCAGACTCAGTGCCAAAGACCTAGTTGTTGTGGCATCTCGTGGTAATCGTCACCCCCAACGATGTTCAAAACAGCTGAGGGGAACAGCCACAGGGGGACTGCGCTGGCTGCCTATTTCCTTTCCCTCCTGCAACTTAGGGATGACCACCTCCCTGTAGCTCCTATCTATCAGCTCCTCATTTTCCTGTATGAGCCAAAAGTCATCAAGCTGCAGCTTCAGTTCCTTAACACGGTCTCTAAGGAGCCTGTAGTTCTTCTTCACACCACTGCCATCAGGAAGAAGGTACAGGAGCCTAGGTTCCCATACTACTAGGTTCAGTGATGGTTATTATCCCTCAGCCATCTGGCTCTTAAACCAGAGGGGTCTGAACAAAAGCAAGGATGTAATATTGAGACTTTATAAAGCATTGGCAAGGCCTCACTTGGAGTATTGTGAGCAGTTTTGGGCCCTTTATCTTAGGATGTGCTGAAACTGGAGAGGGTTCAAAGGAGGTTCACAAAAATGATTCCAGAATTGAACGGCTTGCCATATGAAGAGTGTTTGATGGCTCTGGACCTGTATTCACTGGAATTCAGAAGAATGGGGGGTGACCTCATTGAAACCTATTGAATGGTTAAAGGCCTTGATAGAGTGGATGTGGAGAGGATGTTTCCTCTGCTGGGAGAGTGTAAGACTAGGGGACACAGCCTCAGAATAGAGGGGAGTCCTTCTAGAATGGAGATGAAGAATTTCTTTAGCCAGAGAGTGGTGAATATGTGGACTTTTGCAGCTGTGGAGTCATGTCTCTGTATACTTAAGGCACAGCTTGATCGATTCTTGATTGGTCAGGACATGAAGAGATATGGGGGGGGGGGAGGGGAGGCAGGAGATTAAGGCTGAAAAGTAAAATGGCTCAGCCATGATGAAATGGCAAAGCAGACTCAAAGGGCCAAACTGCCTAATTCTCCTCCTGTATCTTATGGTCTTATGGGATAACTTCACTCATCCCATCACTGAACTGTTCCCACAACCCTTGGACTCACCTTTAAGGACTCGTCATTACATGTTCTCAATATTTATTGCTTTTTTTTCCTTTTGCATTCGCACAGTTGTCTTTTGCTCTTGGGTTGTTTCTCCATCTTGTTGGATGTGGTCTTTCATTGTTTCTTTGGTTGCTCACTAGAATACAAATCTCGGCTGCATATGGTAACATATATGTACTCTGATAATAAATTTACTTTGAAATTTGAAGTTTGGAACAGATTAGAAGGGCCAAAACACATGTCTCTGTGTTGTGGTGCTCTATGACTCTGATGGGCAGTCGACATTTTGGGTCAAGAGCCTTCATCTAGATTGAAAGAGTCAAGTGCAGATAGCTATCCCAGATCAGTAAGACCTAAGGGCATGTTTCCATGCAGTATAACTCTCTGACCATTAGAAGGAAATCTTTCATCTTGCCTAGTCTAACTGGTGTATATATCTCCATTCTCTAACCTATGGGGTTGTCTCTCCTCCTCCTTGATAGTAACGTCCTGAGGGTACTTCAAGATAGATGCTGAGAACGCTGCCACTTAAAGATGTTCTCAGTGGTGGTCAGGGTTCTACCTATGATGGAGCTGGCTGAGTCCACAGTCCTCTGTAGCCCTTTGTGATCCTGTACATTGGAATCTCCGTACCAATCAGTCAGAATGGTCTCCTATGTACATCTGTAGAAATACGCTATCTCTATAATTATGTTATTGAATTAAATTAGGTAAAAAATCTGAATGTACCTATGAAAAGAAATATTTTGGTAATATTAAGATGACTAGGAATGCAGAGTGATAGAAAGAGAAACCCAAAGTGAGATTCTTCCTCTTGTAAAGTTTCATGGCCATCGGCAGACCAACATAAGACACATTATTGCCACCTACTGAGGTGGAGTGTGGAGCAAAGAGACAAGAAGTACACCCACTAAATCCCCCCCCTCAAAAAAGTATCAAATAAAATCAAAAAGTCTAATGCTTTTCAGAAAGTCAAATGTGTACGTAGGAACATTAGAATGGCAGTGATATCCTAACAAACTTTCCATGTTAAGCTGTGTCTGTACCAAAGATCTCAATTTAGCAATTAGATGTTTCCTATGCACCTTTTCAGAACTCCATTCAAACAATATATGCTTCACCATTTCTTGACAAGTGCAATTCCTACCTATGCTTGTATCATGTATATTTATTCTCAACAAAGAATTATTCAATCTTGTTTGTCCAAAACATAAATGCATAAGTGTAACTTCTTCCCTCCTCTTATACCCATTTCCCAGTTGAATTCATACTGCTTGTAAATTTTAATGGGGGTTGGCAGACCAACATTAGGTGCTTTACCACCATCTGCTGCGTTGGAATGTGGACCAAAGAGACAGGAAGTATACCCACTAAATTTCACCCTCCAAAAGAAACACGTATGATCCAAAAATCTAATGTGTTTTAGAAAGTCAAATGCACACTTATATACATTACGATGGCAGTGATATCCTAACAACTTTCCATGACAAAGTCCCTCATGGGATGCTAATTCAGAAGATTAAGATGCATGGGGTCCGTGGTGAATTGGCTGTTTGGATTCAAAGCTGGTTTACGCATAGAAGACAGAGAATAATAGTTGAAGGGACTTATTTGAGCTGGAGGTCTGTAATTAGTAGAGTTCTGCAGGGATCTGTGCTGGGACCTTTGCTGTTTGTGATGTATATAAATGACCTGGATGAAAATGTAGATGGTAGGTTCGTAAATATGTGGATGATACCAAGATTGGTAGAGTTGTAAGTAATGTAGAGAACTGATGAAAAATACAGCATGATATTTTAATTCCACGTCCCATTCCCATTCTGATATGTCTATCCATGGCCTCCTCTACTGTCAAAATGAATCCAAACTCAGGTTGGAGGAACAACACCTTATATACCGGCTGGGTAGTCTCCAACCTGATGGCATGAACATTGACTTCTCTAATTTCCGTTAATGCCTCTCCTCCCCTTCTTACCCCATACCTGACATATTTAGTTTTTTTTTTTCTCTCTCTCTCTGCCCATCACTCTGCCTATTCTCCATCTCCCTTTGGTGCTTCCCCTCCCCCCCTTTTCTTTCTCCCGAGGCCTCCCGTCCCATGATCCTTTCCCTTCTTCAGCTCTGTATCACTTTCACCAATCACCTTTCCAGCTCTTAGTTTCTTCCCACCCCCTCTGGTCTTCTCCTGTCATTTTGCATTTCCCCCTCCCCCCACTACTTTCAAATCTCTTACTAACTCTCCTTTCAGTTAGTCCTGATGAAGGATCTTGGCCCGAAACGATGACAGTGCTTCTCCTTATAGATACTGCCTGGCCTGCTGTGTTCCACCAGTATTTTGTGTGTGTTGTTTGAATTTCCAGCATCTGCAGATTTCCTCGTGTTTGCATGATATAGATCAGTTGCATACATAGGCTGAGAAATGGCAGATGGAGTTTAACCCAGATACATGTGAGGTGTTGCACCTCGGTAGGGCAAATACAAGGCAACAGTACACTGTTAAGGGCAAGATCCTCAACAGTGTTGCTGAGCAGAGAGATCTTGGGATCCTAGTTCATAGTTCCTTGAAACTGGCTACACAGGTTGATAAGGTGGTTAAAAAGCCTTATGGAATGCTTGCTTCTATTAGTTAAGGCACTGAGTTCAAAAGTCAGGAGGTTATGATGCAACTTTATAAAACTCTGGTCAGGCCACATCTGCAGTATTGCATACAGGTCTGGTTGCCCCACTATAGGAAGGATGTTGAGGCTCGGGAGAGGGTGCAGAAGGGGTTTACCAGGATGCTGCCTGGTTTAGAGGGCATGTGCCTTCACGAGAGACTGGATAAGCTTTGGTTGCCTGGAGTGCTGGAGGCTGGAGGGGGATCTGATACAGGTTTACCAGATTATGAGAGGCTAAGATAGAGAGGACAGAGAGTATCTGTTTCCCAGGGTTGAAGAGTCTAATACTAGAAGGTATGCCTTGAAGGTGAGTGGGTGGGGGGTAGGTTCAGTGGGGATTTGAGGGGTAAGTTTTTTATTCAGAGAGTGGTGGATGCCTGGAATGTGCTATCTGGTGTGGTGGTAGAGGTAAATACATTAGAGGCTTTTAAAAGACGTTTGGATAGGCACATGGGTGTAAGAAAGATGGAAGGATATGGACATTGAATGGCTAAGAGGGATTAGCGTTTGGGCATTTTTGATTTACCACATTGTGGGCTGAAAGACCTATTCCTGTGCTGTACTGTTCTATGTTAAACTGTGCCTGTCTCAAAGAGCTCAATTTAGCAATTAGATGTTTCCTTTGCACCTCACAGGAACTGCATTCAAACAATATACTTCAGCTGTATGCTTCAGCGATTTTGAAAAGTGCAAATGTGTAAGTATAATTTCTTCCTTCCTTTTATACCCAACTCTCAGTTGAGTTCCCACCATTCTCTGAATTTTATATAAATACTGTACCATCCTTTCTTTTCCTTATCCCAACTATGTTGCCACAGTGATCAAATAGGCTTTATAATTATGGCTTTCACTTCACCTTTATGCAAAGACACCTCTACACTTGTATTCTTAATTTTAAGTGATTGCTTGGCTAGAATGTTTGCCATCTTGCTTTCTTCAACCCTAACATGATCTAATTCTGCTCCTTATTGTATATATCTTATTGTCCTATGGTTATTACGCCACCAAGTCTTCACTAGTGAAGCAAGTAAAAAAATGAAGTACACATGTTTATCCCTAGGCTTCCGGTGTTCTTGTTTCAATTGGTTTTGGAGATACAAAACATAACAGTGGTGATGAGGAAGTTTTAAAAGAAGCTGAGGTGATTGAAGTGCAGCACATTTTTTTCTTTACAAGGGTGAGAGAGAGATGTTCAAATTTTTAAAAATTTTAAAAAACCAAGCATGCTTTTTTTCTTCAGAAACACAGCAAGATGTTCAAGTTTTAAAAGGCTGAAAATGGACTAAATTCATGGGTTCAGAAACAGTACTGGCTGCTAATTACAAATTTAAAAGAAACAGAAATAGCAGCCACATCAGAAAGATAGACATGTTTGATTGCACAAGAGATAATGGGTTAATGTATTCTGAGCAAATTGAGCAGTTCTTTGAAGCAAGTGAAATGAAAAACAAGTGCAAGTTTTGCTGAGTGCAATAGGTGGTAAGGCATACAGTTTGCTTAGAAGTTTAAATGCTCCAACCAAATCAACCAAAATGAGCTTTGCTGAAACCATGAAAGTAACGCAAGAACATTTAGAACTGACACCATTGTTGATTGCAGAACACTTTAGGTTTCATAAGCAGAATCAAAAGGAAGAGGAGTCTATTTCAGAGTACGTGGCTGAACTGAAGAAATTGTCTGAGCATCGTTAGTTCAGTGATGGGCTGAATAATGCACTGAGAGATTGTTTATTTGTGTAATCTTACAGGAAAGCATTTAAAAATGGCTCCTAACTGAAGCATACTCACATTTAAAAGAGCAGCTGAAATCACTATATCAATGAAAACAACAGAGACACCATTGAGTTGCATTCAAGAATGAAAGTGAGCACGAAAAAAAATGCACAATAATGAAAGTAGATCAATACCCTCTGCCCAGGATAGAGGATTTCTTTGCAAGCTATTCTGGAGGGAAACATTTCAGCAAAGTGGACTTAGATGGAGATGGAAGAAGATTCCATAAACACTCACAAAGGGTTTTATCACTCGAGTAGACTTATTCTTAGAGTAGCATCTGAACCTGCACTCTGACTATGGACCAGGTGCTCTATGCATTCAGTGTTACCTGCACAACATCTTTATTACTGGTAAGGATGACAAGAACCATCTCAAATCTCAAGGCAGCATTAAAGAATTAGAAGATTATGGGCTCAGAGCATGACTACACAAGTGTGAATTCTTTAAACCAAGCATCCCATAATTTTGTCATACCATTGACTCACAAGGATTACACAGGTGTGCTGATAAAATTCAAGCAGTAGTGGATGCCCTAAGGCCAAAGGACAGTTGTAGTCCTTTTTTTGGATTAACAGGCCTTGAGTCTGGTTTGGAGTGCAAAATCTTTCAACCATGGGAGAGAATTTACTCTCGTTACTGATCATCAACCACTATTCACAACCAAGAGAAAATCTGCAGATACTGGAAATCGAAGCAACACTGGCATCTGAATCCTCATCTTTTTTTCTCCAGTCCTGATGAAGGGTCTCAGCCCAAAACACCAACTGAACTCTTTTTCATAGTTTCTGCCTGGCCTGCTGAGTTCCTCCAGCATTTTGTTCGTGTTGCATCAATCACTATTGTCCATTTTTAATCCTTTTGCATCATGTTCCCTTACAGCTGCAGAGAAAAATTATGCTCAGATTGAAGAGTAGCCTTGAGTCTAGTTTGGGGTGTAAAACGTTTCACCAGTATTGAAGAGAGTTTACCCTCATTACTGATCATCAACCACTACTGTCCATTTTCAATCCACAGAAGGGTGTTCCACTAACAGCAGCAACACAAATTAAAAGATGGGCTGTGTTTCTGTGAAGACACAATTACAAAATTGAATTCAAGAGGATGACTAATCATGGAAATGCTGATGAATTGTCCTGTTTACCCCTGGAAAAAGAAATGCCTGGAAAAGTTACAAATGAAGACACTTCTCTTGACTTATTTTCCCTAACACAAATCAAGGAGTCTTCCTATTATGGCAGAGGTGGTCCAAAGGGAAACCAGAAAAGACCCCACACTGTCTCAAGTCTACATGGTAGCCCAAAATGGCTGGAATTTGCTGCACAAATTCCAGTTCCCCCATTTTTACCAGCACTGGAATGAACTTGCCCTTGATGGGGGTTGCCTTATATAGAGATCGAGAGTTGTTTGCACCATCTGAGATCTAAAATGTTGGAGGAGCTACATGCCTGCCATATAGGAGTGGTCAAAATGAAAGTGTTTGCTCGAAGCTTTGCCTGGTGGCCTGGCATAGGTCAGCAGGTCGAGCAGCTTGCAACACATCCAGAAGATGCCTAGGCACACCTCTCCATCTCCGGTGTTTGCATTGCCTTGGCGGAGTATTCATGTGGATTTTGCCAGACTATTCCTGGGCACAAATTTCTTGGTAGTAGTGGATGTAGCTACAAGGTGGCCAGAAGTGTTCCACTCTGTTGTGAAGAGTTCTGAAGCTTTTCTTCAAGGACTGGTGTTCCAGAACACTTAGTCAGTGACAATGTACCACAGTTTGTTGTGGAATGGTTTCAGTCATTCCTGAAAATGACTGAACAAGACATACTACATCTGCAATGCATCATTCTGTTATAAATGGCTTGGCCGAAAGGCTTGCCCAGAGTCTGAGGAACGCACTTTGAGCAATGTCGGCAGAACACATTACACTAACACTGAATCAAAAGCTCACCAATTTCTTCCTTGACTATTGCAATGCAACACCACAACCAACAACTCATCAGCGAATGCTGTTCCTGTGTCGTCCCTTGTACCCGTAGGACAAATGTCCCCTTGGATCCCATGCCTCCTTACTTCCACAATGCCTTGCATGGGGTACCTTATTAAATGCCTTTCTGAAATTCATATACACTACATCTACTGCTCTTTCTTCATCAATGTTTTTAGTCACATCCTCAAAAACTTCAATCATGCTAGTAAGGCATGACCTGCCCTTGACAAAGCCATGCTGACTACTCCTAATCATATTATCTCTCTCCAAATGTACATAAATCCTGCCTATCAGGATCTTCTCCATCAACTTACCAACCATTGAGGTAAGACTCACTGGTCTATAATTTCCTGGGCTATCTACTCCCTTTCTTGAATAAAGGAACAACATCTGCAACCCTCCAATCCTCCGGAACCTCTCCCATCCCCATTGATGATGCAAAGATCATTGCCAGAGGCTCAGCAATCTCCTCCCTCACCTCCCACAGTAGCCTGGGGCATATTTTGTTGGGTCCCGGTGACTTACCCAACTTGATGCTTTCCAAAAGCTCCAGCACATCCTCTTTCTTAATATTTACATGCTCACGCTTTTCAGTCTGCTGCAAGTCATCACTGCAATCACTAAGATCTTTTTCCATAGTGAATACTGAAGTAAAGTATTCATTAAGTACCTCTGCTCTGTCCTCTGGCTCCATACACACTTTCCCACTGTCACACTTGATAGGTCCTATTCTTTCACATCTTATCCTCTTGCTCTTCACATACTTGTAGAATGCCTTGGGGTTTTCCTTAATTCTGCCCACCAAGGCCTTCTCATGGCCCCTTCTAGCTCTCCTAATTTCCTTCTTAAGGTCCTTCCTAGTAGCCTTATAATCTTCTTCTAGATCTCTAACATTACCTAGCTCTCGGTACCTTTTGTAAGCTTTCCTTTTCTTCTTGACTAGATTTATTACAGCCTTTGAACACCACGGTTCCTGTACTCTACCATAACTTCTCTGTTTCACTGGAATGTACCTATACAGAACTCGACACAAATATCCCCTGAATATTTGCCACATTACTTCTGTACTTTTCCATGAGAACATCTGTTTCCAATTTCAGCCTCTAATTTTCTGCCTGATAGCCTCATAATTCCCCTTACTCCAATTATATGCTTTTCTAACTTGTCTGTTCCTATCTCTCTAATGCTATTGTAAAGGAGATAGAATTATGATCAAAATGCTCTCCCATTGAAAGATCTGATACCTAACCAGGTTAATTTTCCAATACCAAATCAAGTACAGCCTCTCCTCTTGTAGGCTTATCTACATATTGTGTCAAGAAACCTTCATGAACACACCTAACAAACTCCACCCCATGTAAACCCCTTGCTCTAGGGAGATGCCAATCGATACTTGGGAAAATAAAATCTCCCATCATGACAACTCTATTTTTATTACATCTTTCCAGAACTGGCTTGCGCACAGAAGGCAAAAAATGGTTGTAGATGGGCCTTATTCTGCTTGGAGGTCAGTCACCAGTGGAGTGCCTCAGGGATCTGTTCTGGGACCCTTACTCTTTGTGCTTTTTATAAATGACTTGGATGAGGAAGTGGAGTGATGGGTTAGTAAGTTTTCTGATGACACAAAGGTTGAAGGTGTTGTGGATAGTGTGGAGGGCTTCAGAGGTTACAGCAGGACATCGATAGGATTCAAAAGTGGCAGATGGAGTTCAACCCAGATAAGTGTGAAGTGGTTCATTTTGGTAGGTCAAATATGATGGCAGAATATAGTATTAATGGTAAGACTTGGCAGTGTGGAGGATCAGAGGGATCTTGGGGTCTGAGTCCATAGGACACTCAAAGCAGCTGCGCAGGTTGACTCTGTGGTTAAGAAGGTGTATGGTGTATTTGGTGCACCATCAATAACTCTCGGAGACTGGAAGTGAACGATAGGCTTTTATTAGCAGCAAAAAGGGAGCACAACATGTCGAAGACTGAGGGAGGAGCAGTGCTCCAATCGCCTTTATACAGGGGTCTGTGGGAGGAGCCACAGGAGCAGTCAGCAGAGGGGCGTGTCCAGACAGGTATACATAGTTTACCACATTCACCCCCTCTTTGTTTTAAAAGAGAGTCCCCACAGGGCGAGGTTTCTTACAAGTATATTTACAGGTCAAGTCTATTAGGCGGTCGAAAGTCTGTCGCTGCAATCTACGTAGCACCAGTGGTGATTGCACCGGTGACGGTGGTTGTGCTGGCTCCAGCCTGACTTAAGGTGCCAGCCCGTTAGGCATTAGTAATCCCTCATGCGTGTGTGTGGGAGTGTCATGAGGAGTCTGTGTAGGGCTTGGCATGCGCAGTGTCTCGTGGGTATATACATCAGTGGGTATGGGGTTCATAGTCACCATGGAGTGTTCCGGGTAGGGGTCTGGTGCTCCTGCGGGCACCAGGTTGCGGACGGAGACCATGTCCTCCCGCCCATCAGGTAAGGCCTCGTAGGCATACTGGGGGTTCGCATGAAGTCGGTGAACCCTCTCGACCATCGGGGAGTATTTATTGCTCCTCGCATGTTTCCGGAGCAGCACTGGCCCTGGGGACGTCAACCAAGCTGGTAGGGTGGTCCCAGTGGCAAACTTCCTGGGAAAAGAAAAGAGTCGCTTATGAGAGGTGGCATTGGTGGACGTGCATAACAAGGAGCAGATGGAGTGGAGTGCCTCGGGGAGGACCTCCTGCCAGTGAGAGACCGGCAATCCCTTTGACCTAAGGGCTAAGAGTGTGGCCTTCCACACAGTGGCATTCTCCCTCTCCACCTGTCCATTCCCCCAGGGATTATAGCTCGTGGTCCTACTAATAGCAATACCCCTAGCCAGCAGGTATTGGCGCAGCTCGTCACTCATAAACGAGGACCCCCTATCACTGTGGATTTAGCAGGGATATCCGAACAGAGTGAAGAGCTGGTGCATGGCTTTTATGATGGATGTGGCAGTGGTATCAGGGCAGGGGATGGCAAAGGGGAACCGCGAGTACTCGTCGATTATGTTGAGAAAGTACACATTGCGGTCGGTGGAGGGAAGGGGGCCCTTAAAGTCGACACTCAGTCGCTCAAAGGGGCGGGTGGTCTTGATAAGTTGTGCCTTTTCAGGACAGTAGAAGTGTGATTTGCACTCAGTGCAGACTTGGCAGTCCCTGGTCATCATCCTGATTTCCTCAAGGGAGTAAGGCAGGTTCCGGGCTTTCACGAAATGGTGAAGCCAGGTGTCCCCCGGGTGGCAAAGATCTGCATGGCGGGCGTATAGCCGGTCGAGCTGTGCGCTGGCACATGTTCCCCGGGATAGGGCATCAGGGGGCTCATTGAGCCTTCCAGGCCAGTACAGGATGTCATAGTTGTAGGTGGAGAGTTCCATTCTCCACCTCAAAATTTTATCATTTTTGATTTTGCCCCGCTGTTGGTTGCTAAACATGAACGCATCTGAGCACTGGTCGGTCAGCAAGGTGAACCTTTTGCTGGCAAGATAGTGCCTCCAGTGCCTAATAGCTTCCACTATGGCCTGGGCTTCTTTCTCCACCGCGGAGTGCCGAATTTCAGGGCCCTGAAGGGTACGAGAGAAGAATGCTACCGGCCTTCCCGCCTGATTGAGGGTAGCAGCCAGCGCAAAGTCGGAGGCGTCACTCTCTACTTGGAAGGGAATGGTCTCGTCCACCGCATGCATCGTTGCTTTGGCAATGTCCCCTTTAATGCAGCTGAAGGCCGCGCAGGCCTCGGCTGAGAGGGGAAATGTGGTGGACTTGACCAGGGGGTGGGCCTTGTCTGCGTAATGAGGGACCCATTGGGCGTAATAGGAAAAGAAGCCCAGGCACTGTTTGAGGGCTCTGAGGGTGGTGGGAAGAGGGAGTTCCAACAGGGGGCGCATACAGTCGGGTTCAGGGCCAATGACTCCGTTCTCCACGACATACCCAAGGATAGCAAGTTGGGTGGTTCCAAACACACACTTGTCCCTGTTATAGGTGAGGTTAAGAGCTTTGGCCGCTTGGAAAAATCATTGGAGGTTGGTGTCGTGATCCTGCCAGTCGTGACCGCAGATGCTGATGTTATCCAGATATGGGAACGTGACCCTCAGTTGGCACTGGTCCACCATCCAGTCCATTTCCCTCTGGAAGACAGAGTCACCATTCGTGACACCCAAGGGGATGCGCAGGAAGTGATAGAGCCTGCCACCCGCCTCGAAGGCGGTGTAGGGGCGGTCCTCCGGGCGGATGGGGAGCTGATGGTAAGCGGATTTTAGGTTTATGGTCGAGTACAGCTTGTACTGAGCTATCTGATTGACCGTATCCGCGATGCGGGGTGGGGAGTATGCGTCAAGCTGCATGAACCTATTGATGGTCTGGCTATAGTCCATGACCATTCTATTTTTTTGCCCAGTCCAAACAACGACCACCTGGGCCCTCCAAGGACTTGTGCTTGGCTCAATGATCCCCTCCCTGAGCAGCTGCTGCACCTCCGACTTAATGAAGGCCCTGTCCCCCGCATTGTATCTCCTGCTTTTAGTTGCCACAGGTTTACAGTCGGGGGTCAGGTTGGCGAACAGCGGTGGGGGAGGGATCTTGAGGGTGGAGAGGCTCCAAGTGGTGTCTGTAGTGCAGCTGTAGGCATGGTGTTGGGTGGGATGTGCAGGTCGGTGTGTGAGTGTGGTCAGTAGCGGGGTATGTGATGAAGTCCCACAGAACTGAGGATTTCTGACAATGATTGGTGGGAGGGGCCCATCATACGCCATTGTCACACTTTTCAGGTGGCTCTGGAAGCCCAGCCCCAATAGCACAGGGGCACACAGTTGAGGCATGACCAGTAATGCAAAGTCCCGATATTCTGTGCCCTGTACCACCAATGTCGCTACACGCCCCCCCCCCCCCCGTGGAATGCGACCCAGAAGCCATAGTGACCCTCTGGCTTACTGGCCATGTCATGAGTCCGCAGCATTGCACCATGTCTGGGTGAATAAAATTCTCAGTGCTGCCCGTGTCAAACAGGCAGCTAGTCCTGTGCCCCTCCACCAGGATGCCCATCATTGACCTTGCGAGCTGGTGTGGAGCGCTTTGGTCGAGGGTCACGGAGGCCAGAGTTGCATTGCCGTCTTGGTGCCTGGTAAGCACCCGTGGGTTGGAGGCGGGGCGAGGTGGCGCCAACAAAGATGGCCGCTCCCATGCCTCGCACGTGGCGGGCAGGCAAGACGACGGCAACCAAGATGGCAATCCCCATGCCTCACACGCGGTGTTGCTCGACCCTGCTCGTGGTTTGGACTTATAGGCCTTGGCAAAGTGGCCCTTCTTGCTGCAGCTGGAACAGGTAGCTTCTCGGGCTGGGCAGCGTTTTTGGGGGTGCTTTTCGAGCCCGCAGAAGTAACACTGCGCGGACTTGTGACTGGCAGCAGCCATGGTTGACTCACCGGCAGGTTGCGGGGACTTCATGGACTCGCGACTGGCAGCAGCCAAGGTCGATTCGCCGGTGGGTTGTGGGGTCTGCAGCGTCCACGAGGCCGGCGGGAGATCGCACGGCTGGACAGCGTCAGCATTGTGCAGAGCAGCCTCCTGCATGTCGGCCAGCTCGATCGCCAACTGTAAGGTAAGATCGGTGTGTTCCAGCAGCCGTTGGTGCATGTACACTGACCTGATCCCTGTAACGAAGGTGTCTCTTACTAGCAGCTCCACATGCTGTTCCGCCATCAGTCCCCTGCAGTCACAGGCCCACACAAGTGTCTGCAGGGCCCGGACAAACTCAGCGCTCGACTCTCTGGCCCGCTGCTGCCGTGTCGCTAAGCGATGTCTTGCGTAGACGGTGTTCACCGGCCGTCGGTATTGCCTTTTGAGGGCATCCATCGCACCCCAGTAGTCCATTTGGTCTCTGATCATGAAGGAGACCCTTGGACTGACTCTGGAGAGGAGAACCCTGTGCATCGTGGCAGGATCGGTCACGTGAATCTCCTCCTGGTACGATTCGAAGCATACTAGCCAGAGCTCAAAAGTGACGCTGGCTTCCTGGGATTGAGGGTCGAGATCCAATCTGTTGGGTCATAAAATGCTCTCCATGTTTTAAAATTGCTGCTAATAAAATTGATGCACCATCAATAACTCTTGGAGACTGGAAGTGAACGATAGGCTTTTATTAGCAGCAAAAAGGGAGCACGACATCTCGGAGTGAGGGAGGAGCAGTGCCCCAATCGCCTTTATACAGGGATCTGTGGAGGAGCCACGGGAGCAGTCAGCAGAGGGGTGTGTCCAGACAGGTATACATAGTTTACCACACTATTAGCCTTCATCGATCATGGAATTGAATTTAGGAGCCAGGAAGTAATGTTGCAGCTATATAGGATCCTGGTCAGACCCCACTTGGAGTATTGTGCTCGGTTCTGGTTGCCTCACTACTGGAAGGATGTGGAAGCCATAGAAAGGGTGCAGAGGAGATTTACAAGGGAGTTGTTTGGATTAGGGAGCATGCCTTATGAGAATAGGTTGAGTGAACTTGGCCTTTTCTCCTTGGAGCGAAGGAGGATGGGAGGTGACATAATAGAAGTGTACAAGATGATAAGATGCATTGATCATGTGGATAGTCAGAAGCTTTTTCCCAGCTCTGAAGTGGTTGCCACACAAGGACACAGGTTTAAGATGCTAGGGAGTGGAAAAGGCTGCCAGCAACAGTTGTGGAGGTGGATATGATAGGGTCTTTTAAGAGACTTTTAGGATAGGTACATGGAGCTTAGTAAAATAGAGTGTTATAGGTAAGCCTAGTAATTTCTAAGGTAGGAACATGTTCGGTACAACTTTGTGGGCTGAAGGGCCAGTATTGCGCTGTAGGTTTTCTATGTTTCTATGTAAACAGCTGAGACAAATTGAGGGCTCCTCAAGTAAGGCAGTACAATATTTTGCTCCTGGACAAGCAGTTCTGGTGAGGGACTATGGAGGTGATCAAAAGTGGATATTTGGAAAGATTAAGGACAGAACTGGACCACTCTCCTGGGTGGAGATTTTGTCTGATGTCATCTGCAGATGACACATTGATCAGTTGAGAATAAAGTCAATTGTTAGAGAAGAAAGGTGTCCAGGGGTGTCAGATCACTTCCTGCAGTCCCAGAGTCAACTCCTACAAATACCATGGAGGAGGCCCCTGAAACTGGGATTGTTTCACAACCACAAGTCGCTCCTGACAAGCAAAGTGACCACTTCCCCCCACCCCCAGTAAGGAAAGACATTATTTCACAAGAGTAAGAAATCCTCCACAGCGATTAAACCTCTAGGCCTGAATGGGACAAATTAAGATTTGGTATGCTGTGGATGTCTGTATAGTAGTTGTTTTATTTAGTATTAGTATTTAGTAGACTGTGTATATAGTTGAGATGCATTCTCTATTGAGTCGGAGTTTATAGCTAAGCAGGGAGGAGTGTTGTGTATTTCATATTTGAGTTATATTGTAAACATGTTTGATTAAGCATTCTTTTTACATCAATGGAATACATCATTACGCCACCATGTGTGTACATCACTAAAAGTAAAAATGAAGCACACTCATCTTCCCCTGGGTTCCCTACATATTTCTTTCGATTAGTTTTGGAGTTGCTAAAAATAAAAAAGAGGCCAATGAAGAGACTGCATTGTTCCATCAGCTGTCCCCAACACTGAGGACAGACAGCACTTAGAATATGTGTGCCGTCTTGGGACCCTCATCCAAGAAAGGATTGCTGGCATTGGTGAGGGTCCAGAAAAGATTCATGAAAATAATTCTGGGATGAAAGGATTAACATAGCAAGTGCATTTGATGACTCTGGGCAGTACTTACTGGAGTTTAGAGGAATGAGGGACATCTGATTAAAACCTATCAAATATTGAAAGGCCTTAACAGTGGACATGGGGCAGATGTTTTCTATAGTGGGAGAGTCTAGGACCAAAGGGCACATCCTCAGAATGCAAGGACATCACTTTAAAACAGAGATGAAGAGGAATTTCTTCAGCCATAAGGTAGTGAATCTGTGGAATTCATTCCTATGGATCTCTTTGGAGGACAGGTCATTGGATACATTTAAAGCAGAGGTTGATAGATTCTTGACCAATAAGGTGTCAAAGGTTACAGGGACAAGGTAGGAGAATGGGGTTAAGAAGTATAATAAATCAGCCACATTGGAATGGCAGAGCAGACTTGATGAGCTGAATGGTCCTTATAGACAAATGCAATGGGTGATGACTTGAGAAATTGATATCCATCATCTGAGATCCCCTCCCCCCATCTGGGCCTTGCCCTCTTCTCAACGCCTACATCAGGAGGTACAGGAATCTGATGACCCACACCTTAAAGGTTCAAAAACAATTTCATCCTCCTTGCCATCAGCTCTTTGAACTGACACAAATAATGATTCCATAGACTATGATCTTACACTAGCATCACTGTTTACTTGCACATAATTTAAGTTTGATTAATAATCTAAATTTTTGCCATCTTCATCATGTTGCTGGAACTTGAGGACCTGAGTTATAGGAAAAGGCTGAATAGGTTAGGACTTTATACCCTGGAGTGTGAGAGAATGAGGGAAGATTTGAAAGAGGTGTACAAAATGATGAGGAATACAGATAGGGGAATGCAAGCAGGCTTTTCCACTGAGGTTGGGTGAGACTAGAACTAGAGTTTATAGGTTAAGGGTGAAAGATGAAATACTTAAGGGGAAAGTGAGAGAGAACTTCTTCATTCTGAGGGTGGTGAGAGTGTGGAATGAGCTGCCAGCAGAAATGGTGGATGTAGGTTTGATTTCAACATCTAAGGGAAGTTTGAATAAGTATGTGGTTGGAAGGGGTTTGGAGGGCGATGGTCCAGTTACAGGTCAATGGGATTAGGCTGGCATGGATTAGAGGGCTGAAGGACCTGTTTTAGCACTGTAGTGTTTTAAGAATTTATCTTGTACTATGCTATGGTTCCAAATTAGTTTGGTGAACACTTGGGGTTTTACGTTAGAAGGTAAATTGGGATGGGGTCAAATAGAGCTGATGTTTAAATGGCCTGATCTTAATAGAGAAATGTTTGTGACAATGTTCGAAAATGAACCTTCAGCCTGACTTGAAGAAAAAACTTTCCCTCTAACTACATATACACAGTATCTCCTTTTGTCCCTGAAGCATATATCATTAACTCAAAATCTCTGACCTGGAGATAGTAACATTGAACTACCTTAAGCCTTTGCCATTTACTTCAGAATGTGTTTGAATTTTCACTGATTAATGTTTTCAGGATAGTAGAGCACATGGCAGCCAATTTATCTGCAGCTGGTCCCAACAAATCATTGTGATAAACTATGTTAGACATGTTGGTTTGAGACTAAACACTGTATAAGAAACTGAACTTGTCTGCACTTTGAATTTGTGCCATTATATTATGTACAGGTTTACAATCAAGTGAGAGATTTAAAAGGGAAATTTTCTTCATGCAAAGGGTGGTGCATATTTGCAATGACCTGCCAGAAATTGTGGTTGAGGTGGGCACATAGGTATCATATAAAAGCCATCTAGACAGCTGTTAGTCTATTGGAGAGGATCCTTAGAGACATGATTTACAAGTATTTGATGGCGTATAGTCTGATTTAGCATGGCCTTGTGAGAGGCAGACCACCTCATGAGCTTTATTGACCTTTTTGAGGATGACTCGAGAAGGCGGCATCCATCACTAATGACCCTCACTGTCCAGGACATGACCCCTTCTCATATCTGGCATCTGTAAGAAGGTATTGAAGCCTGAAGATTCTTACTCAACAATTCAGAATCAGCTTCTGCCTCACAACTTCAGATTTTGGAACACTCGTCCCTGAGTACTACCTTATTACTTTGTTTTGCACTATTAATTTATTTTTTGATTTTATTTTATCTTTATACTGTACTGCTGCCTCAAAACAATAAAACTAAGTTGAAGGTCCAGAATCTGTGAGGCTGGAGGTGTTGGAGGACTGCCTATGTAGGATGGGGGGAGGGGTAGTTAGGAGGGAGGTAAGGGGCTTGTTTTGCTGTTCTGTTGCTGATGTATTCAGCTAACATGGTATATGGTGCCAAAACGTGTGCCGGCATTTGCAGGCTGCCCCCAGCACAGCCTTGGTTATGCTAACAAACGACACATTCACTGTATGTTTCAATATACTGTACATGTGATAAATAAATCTGAATCAGAATCCCCTTACCTCTATACTGACTATTTCCCTGCATGGTTAGGATGGGTGATGAGGTCCTGCAAAATGAGTTCAGGTAGTTAGGTGCTAAGTTAAAGGACAGGACCTCCAGTGCTGTGATCTCAGGATTGCTACCTGAGCCACATGCTAGTGAGACCAGAAAAAAGAAGAGCTTAATTTAACACATGGCCAAGCAGCTGGTGCAGGAGGGAGTACTTCAGATTTTTACATCATTAGGCTCTCTTCCAGGGAAGGTGGGACCTGTACAGAAGGGACAGTTTGCACCTGAACTGGAGAGGACCAATATCCTAGCGGGAAGTTTTGCTAATGCTACTTGGTTGGTGTTTAAATGAGAGTTGCAGGGGATGGAACGAGAGTGTTGAGTGCCAGAATAGATAGTGGAGTGGTTGTGGAGAAGGATGTTAAGCCTACATGCAAAGTCAGGTATCGAAAGGTTGAGCATGGTGAGACTAATGTTCTATGAGCTGTGTATATTTCATCGCAAAGAGTATTATAGGAAAGGTAAAGGAGCTTAGGGCATGAATCAGCAGGTGGAATTATGACATTAATATTTATTGTTGAATTTCCCATGACATAAAGGATTATAGAATCATTTAAATTCCTATATTGGGAGCAGAAACAGGAATTTTAAATTCACTGAAGTTATTCATGTCTTTGCTGACCATTGCATACTATTCTATACTGATCCCATTTTCTAGCACTTGGTTAATTGCCTTGGTGAATCTATCTAGGTCCATAAATGTTCAATATTTGTCTCCTCCAAACTTTTCAGGCAATGTATTCTAGATTCCAACTGCCCTTTGAGAAGATAAATGTGTCCTCCAATCACTGAGTTCAGTTCTGATCACCTCTCTATAGGGAACTTTAGAAAGGTGACAGAGTAGATTTACCAGGATGCTGCCTGGATTAAAGAATGTATCTTATGAGAGAAGGTGGGACCTGTACAGAACGAACGGTTTGCATCTGAATTGGTGGGGGACCGATATGCTAAAGGGAAGGATTGTGCTGCAGAGGGTGGGTGGTTAAACTAGAATTGCAGGGCATGGGAATGAGAGTGCCAGAACAGATAGTGGAGTGATTGTGGAGAAAGATGTTAATCCTACATACAAAGTCAGGAATTGAAAGGCCGAGTATGCTGAGACTAGTATTCTGAGCTGCGTATATTTCAATGTAAGGTGTATTGTAGGAAAGGTAGATGAGCTTAGGGCATGGATCAGTAAGTGGGATTATGGCATTGTAGCCACTAGTGAGTGTGGTTTACAGGAGGGGCAGGACAGGCAGCTCAATATTACGGTGTTGAGTTGTTTTCGATGTGATTGAGCAGGAGGGATGTAGAGGGAGGGTGGCATTATTAGTCAGGGAAAATATCACGGTAGTGCTCAGTCAGGACGGTCTGGAGAGCTTGTCTAGTGACGCTGTATGGGTAGAACTGAGGAATAAGCAAGGTAGGAACATGTTAATGGGATTATATTATAGACCACCCAACAGTCTGCAGGATTTAAAGGAGCAAAATTGTAGAGAGATTGCAGACTGTTGTAAGAAACATAAGGTTGTGTTAATAGATGATTATAACTTTCTACATTTTGTATTGACTTGGACTCCCATACTGTAAAATTGAATTGAATTGAATTTCAGCTTATTGTCATTTAGACCCACAACTGCAATGCAGTTAAAAAATGAAACAACGTTCCTCCAGAATGATTTCACAAAAACACATGACAAAACCAACTACACCAGAAAATCCACATAACATTTGGCAATCCCCAGTCCAGAGTCAGGAGAGGATGCTGCGTATTAATATTGCGCTACCGTCTCAGTGCATTCCCTGGAAAGGAGCTCCAAACACACAAGACAAGACTACCCAGATGCATCAAGTCAGGAGACCAACTCTACCACCCAACAAACCAAAAACTAAAGCTACAAGACCTACACAAAACCACATAGTTATATATAGTCCACCAGAAAAAGCAGGATCTCCCAGTGGCCACACATTTTAATTCCATGTCCCATTCCCATTCTATCCACGGCCTCCTCTATTGTCAAAATGAATCCAAACTCAGGGTGGAGGAACAACACCTTATATACCGGCTGGGTAGCCTCCAACCTGATGGCATGAACATTAACTTCTCTAATTTCTGTTAATGCCCCTCATCCCCTCTTCCCCCATCCCTGACATATTTAGTTGTTTGCCTGTTCTCCATCTCCCTCTGGTGCTCCCCCACCCTTTCTTTCTCCTGAGGCCTCCCATCCCATGATCCTTTCCCTTCTCCAGCTCTGTATTACTTTCGCCAATTACCTTTCCAGCTCTTAGCTTCATCCCACTCCCTCCGGTCTTCTCCTATCATTTTGCATTCCTTCCTCCCCCAACTACTTTCAAATCTCTTACTATCTTTCCTTTCGGTTAGTCCTGACGAAGGGTCTCGGCCCGAAACGTCGACAGCGCTTCTCCCTACAGATGCTGCCTGGTCTGCTGTGTTCCACCAGCATTTTGTGTGTGTTGTTGTTAGTTACATATAGTTATAGTTAATATATAGTTAGAACAGTGCAAACAATACCATAATTGATTTAAAAAAACAGACCATGGGCACAGTAAAAATAGTCCAAAGATGTTAAAAGATTGTAAGTTCAAAAGAAACCACCACACAGTTTCCACATGTCCTCAGGGTCCCGATAGACACTTCATCCCACGCAGGCAGTAGAAGGGAATACCCCCGCTATGGACTTCCATGGCACCGCCGGACGCAGCACACAATAAAAGCATTGTCGGACCCAGCCTCACAGACACAGCTCATGGAGAAAGCGCTCTGACTGCAGTAGACTCCGAGTCTGTCAAACCTCCAAGCATCCGACCATCCCCTCCGGCACAGCCTCTCCGAGCACCATCCTCTGCCGAGTGCACTACATCACCCCTGCTGCTGGCCACCAGCAACGCGACCCCGAGGACTGGGGACCTGTTCTTCCCAGCAGAGACCCAGACCTCACAACATCAGCGGCAACGAAGAAGGCCTTCCTGGAGATTTCCCAATGTTCCTCCGTGCTCCCACATCCATTTTTCATCAGATTAGGACTGTGCATGGCACCCCGCTTGACAAATAATAGATATCAACTCTGGAGAGGCCACTGCAAACTGTGTCGCGCCGCCATCTTGAATCCATCTTCAAACAAAAGGGGTGTTTGTGAAACAGTTTGTCAGACGTGTTCAAGAAAGTTTCCTTAATCAGTACATAGAAATCCCAATTAGAGAGAGTGTGATACTGGATCTGCTATCAGGGAATGAGACAGGGCAGGTGACAGAAATTTGTGTAGGGGAACACTTTGCACACAGTAAATATGTAAATATTTGGATAGACAGGGACTGATTAAGGATAGTCAACAAGGCTTTGTGCATGTTAACCAATCTTATAGAGTTTTCTGAGGAAGTTTCCAGGGAAGTTGTGTTATGAAGGATGAACAACTCTGTTGGGCAGAAGGGTACAGAGGTTGCCCATGTCGTTTCCCCCCCCCCCCGGGAGAATCACAAACTGTTACTGTTACCACGCTGCTAATGAGAGAGAAAGAGAGACAAAGGGAAAACATACTGGGACTGGAACATCTGCTTCAGACAAGGGAGAGATAACACCGGGGGAGAGAGACTTGTTGACCCACCATATTATGACTCCTGAAAGACTTATGGCTCCGGAGAGGGCTGTTTACTTGGTATCATTCTGTTCATTAAAATTCCTCAGTGGACAGCCGGAGTGGGCTGGTTTGATGGACAAAGCCATTCAAAACTGATTGACACCTGAGACCCCATGAGTGGGGATAAAAATGAGGTATGGGGAGACACCCCTCAGACACACCAGGAGACACACTAGTGAGCACTGCTTGAGTGTTGGAAGCCATGAGAAGGTGTGGGGCATCGGGGACTGAACAAAGGATCGGTCAGTTTAACCCAGTGTTATAGCAGGGCCGGTGGGGGCTTGTGTGTGTGTGTGTCCACCCTTGCCTGGGTGACGAGTCCACCACAGAAGAACGGTCTAGCTGAAGGATAGAGGGGTCATACTTGAATGGCCACAACACATCGACAGATCAAGAACGTAAAGGAAGGTTTGCCTGACTGTAGCTCTCACTGTTTGCTTGCTCTCTCTCTCTCTCTCTCTCTCTCTCTCTCTCCAACAATTACAACATAACCACCAACAACTACCTCAGCAAGTATGAACTGAACTGAACTTTATATTCACATATGACAATTCATTATCCCCCTAGACATCGATAGAGCTTGTTTACTATTGATTATTATTGTACCCACACTTTTAGGGTTAGTATTGCTAACATGTATTATCTATATATTTGCATTGTTGATATTGATTTGTATATTTTACTAATAAACACTGTTTGAAAATAGTACCACCAGACTCCAACGGATACTTCTATCTTTGCTGGTCAGACACCCAGTTATGGGGTACGTAACAGTTGATGAAGATGAGGCAGTGGATGTTGTCTACATGGATTTTAACAAGGCATTTGACAAGGCGCTGGGTGGGAGGTTGCTCAAGAAGGTTTAGTCACTTGGCAATCCGGATGAGGGCTCTGGGAAAACTCAGACACAGCAGAGAGAGTGTGAACCTCAAGGAGTGTGCTGAACAGCTGTGTGGAGTTGTCCAGTGCATTTTCAATTTGAGTCTCATCTTGGCAAGGGTCCTGACAGTGTGGAAAACATCATGCGTGGTCCCAGTACACGAGAAAGGCCAACCAAAAATCTTGAATGACCAGTGTTCTGTGGCCCTGACCTCACACATCATGAAAACACTAGTGATGCTGGGCCTGACTCCGATCCCTGGTCAGGTCAGCCTTCAAACCCCTGCAGTTTGCTTACCAGGAGCACATTGGTGTTGACAATGCTGCCATTTACTTACTGAACAGAGCCTGCTCCCATTTGGATAAGCAGGGCAGCACTGTGAGGATCACATGTTTTGATTTCTCAATTCCGTACAAGCCTCATTGCTGGGGAGAAGCTCCATTCAATACAGGTTGGCACTCTCTCATTGTATCTAGGATAATGGACTATCTGACTGGCAGACCACAGTTTCTGTGGCTTCAGAGCTGTGTCAGACATGGTTATTAGTAATGCTGGGGCCCCAAAGGGGACTGTATAAGCTTCCTTCCTGTTTACCCTGTATACCTCAGACATTAGATACAACACTGAGTCATGTCATCTGCAGAAATTCTCTGATGACTCAGCAATTGTTGGGTGTATAAAGGGAGGACAGGAGGATGAACGCAGGGCCCTGGCGGAGGACTTCATCAAATGATGCAAGCTGAATCAGCTGTGGTTCAACATCAGTAATACAAAGGAGATGATGATGGACTTTAGGAAGACTAAGCCTGCTCTGCTCCCTGTTACTATTGATGGTGATGACATGGATGTGGTGAGGACCAGTACGTACTTGGGGTGCACCTGGATGACAGTCTTGAGTGGAGCACCAATACAGAAGCTGTGTACAAGAAGGTCCAGAGTCACCTCAACTTCCTCTACTTCCTGAGGAGACTGAAGGTCATTTGGAGTATGCAGGCCTCTTTACATGTTTTACCAGTCTGTTGCTGCCAGTACAATCTTCAGTGGTATGCTGGGGCAATGGCATCAAAACGGGTGATGCCAACAGGCTCAATAAACTGATTAGAGAAGCTGGCTCAGTTATAGGAATCAAACTGGACACACTGGAGCTGTAGTGGAACAAAGGATCCTATGCAAAATCTTGGCAATTCTGGACTATGTTTCTCGACCTCTTCACGCCACCTTGGCCGAACAGAAGAGTACTTTTAGTAATAGACTAAGTCAACTGCACTGCTCCAAAGGGCACTAAATGAGGTCATTCTTTCCCTTGGCTCTATAATGAATCAACCTATAGCTGAGGAAGTGATGACTCCTCCTGTTAAACTGTTTGAGGTAACTTATTTTTTATTCTTTACTTCTCTTCTAATATTTATGTATCTTGCACTTTCAATGCTACTGTGACACTATAATTTCCTTTGGGGTCAATAACGTATCTATCTATCTAAATTGGATTAGATATTGTTTTCGCAGAAGAAACCAGACAGTGGTTATAGATGACTGTCTCTCTGATTGAATAGTGGTATGCCACAGGGATTGGTGCTAGATCCATTGCTGTTTATCATCCATATCAATGATCTGGTTGATAATGTGGTAAACTGGATCAGCAATTTTGTGATGACACCAAGATTGGAGGTGTAGTGGGCAGAAAGAAAGACTATCAAAGCTTACAGTGGGATCTGGATCAGATAGGAAAATAGGCTTAAAAATGGCAGATGGAATTTAATACAGACAAATGTGAGGTGTTACATATTGGGAGGGCTAACCAGGGTTGGTCTTACCCAGTGTGCAGTAGGAGTGAGGTAGAACAGGGGCATTATGTATTTAGTATTTCAGTAATATTTGAGCAATATTCTAAATGTATTGATCAAGTATGCTTTTTTGTTTAAATAATTCATTACAGATTATATGTCAAAATATTAGAATGGCATATGTTACTATGTCACCAAGTCATATGTGTGTGCCCTCACTGAAAATAAAACAAAGTAGGCACATTTATCTCTGGGGCTCCTGTTTATCTTTCAATTAATTTTATGCTTTTGAGTTACAAAACATAACAGTGGCGACAAGTAAGTTTTAAAACAAACCTGAGATGAATACCTACCTCTTGAAGCCCAGCATGTTTTTTTTTTCTTTGGAAAGGGGAGAGAAAGACAGTCTAGTTAAAAAGCAAAGGCAGAAAACAGACAAATTTCAAAAAATTCATGATTATTTTCACCCAGTACTCACTGGTTATGAACATTAAGTCCAAGGTGATAATAAGCATAAAAAAGAGCAGAACTGGCTGGCTACATCAAAAAGATAGACATGTTCAATAGACAATAGGTGCAAGAGTAGGCCATTCGGCCCTTCGAGTCAGCACTGCCATTCAATGTGATCATGGCCGATCATCCACAATCAGTACCCCGTTCCTGACTTCTCCCCATATCCCTTGACTCCGCTATCTTTAAGAGCTCTATCTACAAAGGTAACTCTTTCTTGAAAGCATCCAGAGAATTGGCGTCCACTGCCTTCTGAGGCAGAGCATTCCATAGATATACAACTCTCCGGGTAAAAAAGTTTTTCCTCAACTCTGTTCTAAATGGCCTACCCCTTATTCTTAAACTGTGGCCTCTGGGTCTGGACTCCCCCAACATTGGGAACATTTTTCCTGCCTCTAATGTGTCCAATCCCTTAATAATCTTATATGTTTCAATCAGATCCCCTCTCATCCTTCTAAATTCCAGTGTATACAAGCCTAGTTGCTCCAATCTTTCAACATATGGCAGTCCCATCATCCCGGGAATTAATCTCGTGAACCTACACTGCACTCCCCCAATAGGAAGAATGTCCTTCCTCAAATTTGGAGACCAAAACTAAACACAATACTCCAGGTGTGGTCTCACCAGGGCCCTGTACAACTGCAGAAGGACCTCTTTGCTCCTATACTCAACTCCCCTTGTTATGAAGGCCAACATGCCATTAGCTTTCTTCACTGCCTGCTGTACCTGAATGCTTACTTTCAGTGACTGATCAACAAGGACACTTAGATCTCGTTGTACTTCCCCTTTTCCTAACTTGACATCATTCAGATAGTAATCTGCCTTCCTGTTCTTGCCACCAAAGTGGATAACCTCACATTTATCCACATTAAACTGCATCTGCCATGCATCTGCCCACTCACCCAACCTGTCCAAGTCACCCTGCATTGTCATAACATCCTCCTCATATTTCACACTACTACCCTGCTTTGTGTCACCTGCAAATTTGCTAATGTTACTTTTAATCCCTTCATCTAAATCATTAATATATATTGTAAATATCATGGTCCCAGCACCGAGCCTTGCGGTACCCCACGAGTCACTGCCTGCCATTCTGAAAAGGACCTGTTAATCCCTAATCTTTGTTTCCTGTCTGCCAATCAATTTTCTATCCATGTCAGTACCCTACCCCCAATACCATGTGCTCTAATTTTGTCCACTAATCTCCTATGTGGGACCTTATCAAAGGCTTTCTGAAAGTCCAGGTATACTGCATCCACTGGCTCTCCCTTGTCGATTTTCACAGTTATCTGTTGTTCAATTGCACAACAGATAACTGACTGCTGTATAGTGAGTGAATTGAGCAGTATTTTGATGCAAATGATATAGCCAATAAGAATGAATGTTGGTTTTGCTAAGTGCAATAGGTGGAAGAACATACAATTTGGTTAGAAGTATGAATGCTCTAACCAACAAGCCAAACAAGCTGATATTGCGAAAGGAATGCAGAAGCATTTAGAACCAAAACAGTTTTTAATTGCAGAATGCTTTGTGTTTCATAAGTGGAATCTAAAGGAAGGGAATCCATTTCATCTAATGTAGCTGAATTGAAGAAGTTGTCTGAGCATTGTCAGCTTAGTGATGGGCCTAATGATGCACTAAGAGATCATTTAGTTTGAGGAATCTTACAAGAAAGCATTCAAAAATAACTCACATTTAAAAGAGCAGTTGAAATTGCTGTATCAATGAAGACAGCAGACAGAGATGCAATTGAGTTGCAGTCAGGAATGAAAGTGAGTATGAACAAAATTGCAGCATCTAAACAGAGACCTGCCCGGCCATACAAATTATGTTACAGTTGTGGCGGGGGCTCACATACACCAGATGAATGCAGGTTTAAAGGCAAAACTTGAAAAAAATGCAATAAAGTAGGACACATACAAAGAGCATGTCAGGCAGATAAAAATAGATGGACAGGACAAGGAAAGAGATAAATATAGAAAGTGAAGTTGCAGTTTCAAAAACAGTACTAATCTGAATGCTGTTGATGAAAGATCTGATTCTGATGAGAGTGACATAGGATTGAGTAGTGTTAAGATTTATACTGTGAAAGCTACAGGAGACAAGCAATATGGCTTACTCCAGAAGTGAATGGCAAATTGATTAAAATGGAGTTGGACACTGGCTCAGCTGTTTCAGTCATTCCACAAAATGAGTTTAAACAGCATTTCAAAGATACTGAACTGAAGCCTGCTGATATCCAACTAAGAACTTATACTGGAGAAACGATAACTCCTGTGGAAATGACATTCATAACAGTGAACTACAACAACCTACAAACCATATTGGGAGTGTACATGGTAAAAAGAGGAAGGCCGGTATTGTGGGGTCGTGATTGACTGAGACAACTACAACTTCTGGACAACTCAGATTGGGGATCCATCAACTATTTGCATACCACACCCACTGCAATAAAGTCAACTGACACGGCCAACACAAATGGCTGCAATGTGCAGCAGAAGTTCCATTTCCTCCATTTTTACCAGCAACAAGGTGAACTTGCCCTGAATGGGGATTGTCTTATGTGGGGATTGAGAGTTGTTGTGCCACACAAGCTGAAAGCTAATATGTTGGACGAGCTTCATACTGGTTGTCTAGGCATGGTTACAAAAAAAAGCATTGTCTAGTGGCCTGGCGTAGATCAGCAGATTGAGCAACTTGCCAAGTACTTCCAGAAGATGCCAATTGCAGCACCTCTCCATCCTGGGAATGACCTGCAATGCCCTGGCAAAGGATTCATGTGGATTTTGCCGAACTATTCATGGGCACAAATTTCTTGGTCATAGTGAATGCAGCTACAAAGTGTTCTGATGTGTTCCCAGTAGCCTCCACTACAGACTCGCACACTGTTGTTGTGTTGAGAAGCCTCTTTGCAAGGACCAGTGTTCCAGAACACTTAGTCAGTGACAATGGACCACAGTTTGTTGTGGAACAGTTTCGTCATTCCTTATAATGAAAGGAATAAGAGACATGACATCTGCACCATAACACCCAACTGCAAATAGCTTGGCAGAAAATTTTGTCCGGAGTCGAAGGAATACACTGCGCACAATGTCAGCAGAACACACTACACTCACACTGAATCAAAAGCTCACCAATTTCCTCCTTGCGTATCACAATGCAGCACACTTCACACCCAACCACTCAGCCACTATGCTGTTCCTGGGTCGTCCCTTGCGCTCATGCTTGGATCTCCTCAAACCCAAACTCAGAAGGAGTATGCAGGACAAACAGCTGAGACAAATTGAGGGCTCCTCATACAAGGAGGTTCAGAGTTTCGCTCCTGGACAAGCAGTCCTGGTGAGGGACTACAGTGGTGATGAAGTGGGTACTTGGAAAGATTAAGGAGGGAACTACACCACTCTCCTACACAGATTGAGATTGTGTCTAATGTCATCTGGAGATGACACATCAATCAGTTGAGGAGAATAGAGTCAATTGTTAGAGAAGAAAGGTGTCCAGAGCTTTCAAAATCACTTTCTGCAGTCCCAGAGTCAACTCCTACAAACACCATGGATGAGGCCCCAGAATCTGTGGTTGTTTCACAGCCACAAGTCTCACCTGCCAAACAGAATAACCCTCCCACACCCTCCCCCTGCCGTCAAGAAAGATATATTCCCACAAGAGTAAGAAATAATCCACAGCAATTAAATCTTCAGGTCTGAATGGGACAATTTAAAATTTACTATGCTGTGGATGTCTATATAATAGTTGTATTATATAGTATACTATGTATATATGAACATTTAGAAGACTAGAGGGTAATATGTTACATATTTGAGTTGAGATGCATTCTATATTGAGGTGGAGTTTATAGCTAAGCAAGGAGGACTATAGTGTATTTAATATTTCAATAATATTTGAGTAATATTGTAAATGCATTGTTTGATTAAGGATTCTTTGTCATTTTTCATAATTCATTATGAGTTATATGTTAGAGTATGTGAATGGCACATGTCATTATGCTGCCACATCATACGTGTGCACACTTACTAGAAGTAAAATGAAATAGATACATTTCATTTGGGGCTTCCATGATTACATTCAATTAATCTTATGTTTTGAAGTTATAAAACATAACAAGAAGGATTTGGGAATACAGACCCCATACTTCCTTGAGAATGGCATCACAGGTAGATAGGGTTGTAAAGAAAGCTTTTGGCATATTGGCCTTCATTAATCAATGTATTGAGAACAGGAGTTGGGATGTTATGTTAAAATTGCATAAGACATTGGTGAGGCTTAATTTGGAGAATTGTGTCCATTTCGGTTACCTGTCTACAGGAAAGTTGTAAATAAAACTGAAAGAGCGCAAAGAAAATTTAAAGGATGTTGTCAGAACTTGACGTTGAATAGGTTAGGACTTTATTCTCCAGAACATAGAAGGCTGAGAGGCATACAAAAATATGAGGGGTATAGAATGGATAAATGCAAACAGGCTTTTTGTACTGAGCTTGGGTGAGACTACAACTAGAGCTCATGGGTTAAGGGTGAAAGGTGAAAAGTTTAAGGGGAACATGGGGGGGATCTTCTTCACTCAGAGGGTGGTGAGAGCTGCCAGCACAAGTGGTGGACGTGGGGTCGAGTTCAACATTTATGAGAAACTTGGATAGGTACATGGCTGGGGGGGCGGAGCGTTGTGGAAGGCTGTGATCTAGGTACAGGTTGTTGGGACTAGGCAGATTAATGGTTCAGTATAAAGCAGACTTATGATTAAACACCGAAACACAGTTCAGGTGCTCCTTAAATGCTCAATCCTTGGCACCCAAAACCTGATTGCCAATTAGTGGTTCTGTCCTGAATCTTTAAAGGAACTGTGACATACTCCGGGGAGTCAGAGCGTCTAAACCTCAGAAGCTGGTGCGGATGGGTGCGTGCCATAACATGACCCTCTCCCCTATGTCCGGCTCCTGGCAGCCCTGGCTGCTTGGAGAGATGATGATTATAGTCGTTGATGAGAACCAAATGCAAAATATCTCTTTCAGGCACTCAGCACCTCTGCTCTGGTCTGAACCCTTTCCAGTCCACGAGATATTGTCGAACACCCTGAGCAGTATGCGAGTTCTCAGTTCTTCTCACAGTGAAAACCTGCTCATACCAACAAACCTGGGTGGTGGTGGGGTTAATGGACTCGTAGTCACAGGCTTTTGTCACAACCACGGATTCGGCAGTGCAGTAGACACGGCAATTGCACTTGTAAATATGTACGTGTCAGCTAATTATTATTTAATCATGATAGTATTTAACTCCATACTTGTCGTTGTAGTGCTTGTCGAGACTTGGCCAGAGCACAGCAATGCTTCGCTGCCTGTTTGCATCAGCCTTGTCTGTGAAATTGGACTGTCGAGTCAACTGACTCTGAAGACCAGTGGTATTCGTTTAATAATTAGATGTTCTTTTCAGCCACAGTGTAGGCTTAATTTCCTGTTTGAGAGTTTTGTGTTTGGTCTAGTGTTTATTGTTTTATTTCCCCTTTAACACTGTTCGCATGAAAATTTTACAAACTATCGACCTGCTTCAGTGTGTCTCTCTCTACACTTGGGCCATACCCGAACCCAGTGACAGCTTTAACTTGGAAACATGGAAGAGGCATTGATCTTGAGGAGCTGCAAGGTGTAGGCCACTGCATTTACTTTCCTGAAAATCCTGAAGGGTCCAATGAACTTGGGCACCAATTTCCTGGACTCCACTTGGAGAGGCAAATCCTGAGTCGATAGCTAGTCCTGTTGTCTAGCCTGCAAAACTGGTCCCTGTCTTCTCTTGTGGTTAGCCTTTACTTCAGCCTTCTGGGTAGAAGCTAACAAATCTCCCTAACTCTAGTTCATCTCTCCTTGCGGCACCAGACGAAATCTTTAGCTATAGGAACCCCAGCCTCTGCCTCCTGCTCAGGGAAGAATGGTGGAGAATACCCAAATTGGTTTTAAAAAAGGGACATCCCATACGCTGAATGGTATATAGTGTCGTGGGCAACCTCTGCCACATCAAATGGTCACTCCACTCATTTGGTCTTTCAGAGGCCAGGTACATGAGGGTACATTCCATATCTTGGTTCACCTGCTGTGTCAGGCCATTGGACTGTGGGTGAAACACAAAGGAAAGACTCATTGTTACACCAATCAGTTTGCAAAATGCTCTCCAGAAACGTGATGTGAATTCCGGACTGCAATTCAACACAATGTCCACCAGAAAAACATGGATCCTGAAGACCTGCTGCAGGACCAATCTCGGCCATCTCTGCCGTGATGGAAGTCTGTCCAAGGTGATGAATTTGCAGGCCTTTGGAAAATGATCCACAATTACCATGATAATATTCTTCCCCTTGGAAGGAGGAAGACTTGTGACAAAGTCCATGGAGATGTGAGCCCATGGTCTTGCTGGAACAGACAGAGGGTGAAGGAGCCCTTGAGGTTGGGTGTGGGACTCCTTATTCCCGGTACACACCTTGCATGCCAGTAGGTATTGAAGGACCTCCCTCGCCATTCCAGGCCACCAGTATCGTCTCTTAAAGTACTTAGGGTTCTGGCAATCCCTGGATGTGCGGTTATTCTTCATAGTGTCCCCACTAAAGAACCTGAGACTGGATGGAGCTAGGAACGAACAGCTGACCCAGAGCACAGTTCTGAGTAATCTCCCCTTGTGCCTGGGCCTTGCAAACAAGTATGTCGATTCTCCAATGAATAAGTGCCATCTTCTTGGCTTGGGGCAAAATGGTGATAGGCTGCTTTTCTCGTTTGGGTTTGTTGAACTGATGGGACAAGGCATCTGGCTTCTGGTTCTGAGATCCTGGCCAATAGGTCAGGATAAAATTTAAATGGTTAAAGAAGAGACCACATGGCCTGCCCAGAATTCACTCTCTTGGCCTCCTGAATATAAACCAGGTTGATGTGGTCGGTCCATACAATAAAAGGGTTCTTGGCCCCTCGAGCCAGTGACACCATTCCTCCAGAGCCAACTTGACCGCGAGCAGTCCTCTATTTCCGATGTCATAGTTCACCTCTGCTGGGGATAGCCACCTGGAAAAAACACACATGGGTGCAGTTTGAGACAACACTACACCCACTCCGACATCTGAGGCATCCACTTCCACAGAGAAGGGAAGGTCTGGATCAGGCGAGACCTAAATGGGAGCTGTCGTGAACCGCTGTTTGAGCTCTGTTAAACAGCTTCTGTCTCAGTAGTCCAAACAAAAGGGCCCATGGATCCCTTGGTTCACACCATTGGTGGAACCACTACTGAGCTGAAGTTCCTAAGTTTTTTTGATAAAAGTTGGCAAATCCCAGGAATTGTTGGACCTGCTCACACTGGATGCTGGTGGTTGTCTGCCTGTATTAAACCAGAGTGCATCTTGAGATTGCCATTAGAGCTGATAAAGCTCAAAAAAAAAAATACTGGTTACCTGAAAGTCAAACTTCTCCAGCTTGATGTGGAGTCAATGGTCAAGAAGCCTCTTTAGGATATCTCTGACATCTCTGAGAAAATTAGGACGTTGTCCAAGTAGACGAAGGTGTACTTAGGGAGAGCATCCTTGATCACGACATTTTTGAAGGCTTGGAAAACTGCTGGCGCATTAGCAAGGCTGAAGGGTATGACCAGCTATTCAGTGCCCTGTCTGTGTGTTGAATGCCCTCTTCCACTTGTCACCTTCCTTTATGCAAACAAGGTTGTATGCACTCTGCAAGTCTAGCTTTGAGAATGTCCTTGGTCCTTCGAGAATCTCAAGAGCAGTGTTCACTAGTGGAAGAGGGTAACGATTATTGACCATTATGCGATTAAGCCCTCTATAATCAAAGCAAGGCCACAGATTCCTGTCCTCCTTCTGTACGAAGAAGAAGCCAGTGCTGGCTGAGTGAATCCCAAGCCAAGTGCCTCCTGAATATACTCCTGGTGGTGCAGTGACATTAGCGCCAGTCTCCGGAACAGAGGTTCCTGGGTTCAAATCCAGTTGGGCTGTTCCTGAGTGTGCTTTCCATCCATGCTGGATTGAGTGTTGAGCTCACAACTCGACCTCGTAAAATAAAGAAAAAAAAACACTGCGAAATGTCTGTGTGAGGAGTGGCACACCACACAGTCTTTCGTTCCGTGCCTGGTAAGGCATGAAAATGCCCAGCGCTGGCCTCTTAGGCCTGAGTCGATGTCACCATCATCATAGCATTTCTCTCTGGGTCAGAGAGCATGAATAATTGACCCTGCAAAGGACACGTGGGTTGGGACTCACAGGGGCCTATTGGCTGGAGCCAGCTTGTCTTCCCTTGAAGGTAGGGCTGGGTTTCCTGAAGGCTCCAGGATACTCTGAGCAGAAGTCTGTCCCCTCACTGGCTGCTGGTCTCGGGATAGTCTGTGGTTCAGAACAATAAGCTGAAAACAAACCCTCTTACAACGGCTGGACTCAACAGTGACTCTCCCCTCCCTTCGATCCATGATGGGTTATGCTGAGAGAGCCAAGGGTACCCGAGGATCAAGGTATGAGTGGAGAGTCAATAATGTAGAAACTAATGTCTTACACATGATCCTCTATCCTTATCTGCGATACTACAAACTGTTGCTGAATCTGCCCGGAACCTAGTGGGCAGCTGTCCAAGACAGTTATGGGCAAGGACAGACTCAACTGTGGCAATAGTACGTTGAGCTGCTGGGTGGTTCCCGAAGTACAGGAAATGTCCTGCTGCTCCAGAGTCCAAAAAGCATTTACCTCTCGTTGGTTCATACTCCAGGAGATGTCCACCCTCAGCATGGCACCAAAATCTGTGAGGTTGAGGGTGGTGGCTGCCACATTCACAGTCCTCCCAACACCAGACTGTCTGTATAGTTCTCCCAACACCTGCAGCTTTGGACATTTGGCCTGCAGATGACCTGCTACCCCGCAGTAATTGGCAGCAACCTTGACTCCGGCACCAGAACATCTCATCGGCAGAAATCCTTATGCAGCCAATTTGCATGGGCTCAATAGGATCCTGAGTAGGAGATGGGCTGATCATGGTCTGAGATCAGGTGGTGGGGGGTGGGGTTGAACTACAATGCACTGAGTCCAGGCTCGGGCTAGTTTTCCTCGACCTCATGAAGTTGTCCCACTTATGCTCTGCCAGATGATTATTGAGATGGATGGACTGGTTGATGAGAACCTCTAAGTTTTCTGCTGGCTCTTCCAAGGCCAGAGCATCCTTCAGTTTACCTCAGAATACCTGGCAGTATAATCCCTGTTCCAACCACTCTCCTGAGCCAAGGTCAGAAATTTGATTGTGTAGTCAGCCGCTGACTGTCGAATCTTCATTAAGCAGATTGAGGTTTGGCTGGCTCCAGCGGACTGATGAAACACCTCCCTCATGGTGGCCATGAATTCCTCCAAATCCGAGCAAATCTCTGACCTGCATTCCCAATGTGTGGTGGCCCAGGCCTGGGCTCTCCCAGTCAGGAAAGAGATAATGAAGGCTACCTTTCCGCGACCCGAAAGGAACCAGGACATCTGGAGTTCAAATATTAATGAACATTGGATGAGGAAGCCACGGCAAGAACCTGGATCACTGTCAAATCTCTCCAGAGTTGGAAAATGTACTGGCTCCAGAGTGGTACCAACTGGCTCTCCCAAGAAGCTCTGACCTCCTCCTTGCAAAAGTTGACCAATAGCTACCTGGAGGTCATGTATCTCCAGGTTCTGTCAGGAAATATCTTCGCTGTGCCTGGTCACAGTGGACAAAAGACTCTGGCACCTTGCTGTGTCCACACTGGCTCAATCGTACTGTTACGAGAGCCCTTGATGTGGATGGCTTGGATCCAAATGCTAGAGTATCCAAGGCTGGGATCGAGACATGATATCAAACTGGATCGCGAATCTGAGCACAAAACAAACACTAGACAAATTCACAATTAGGCTTATGATGGAACACTGAACCTCAGTTCTGGTGCTTCTTAAATTCTTAATCCTTGGTGCCCAAAACCTGATTGCCAATTAGCAGGATTGTCCTGAATCTTTAAAGGGGCTGCACTAGCTATCCATAATCCTGGGAGTTAGAGCATCTGAACCTCGGAAGCTGGCACAGATGGATGCATGGCGTAGCACCTGCACCATTCAGAGCTTGGCCTCTTCTCATTGCTACCATAATGGAAGAAGTACAGGAGCCTAGAGACGCACCCTCAACATTTTAGGAACAGCTTCTTCCCCTCTGCCATCAGATTTCTGAACAGAATATGAACCCATGAATAGTACCTTGCTTTTTAAAAATCTCCTTTTGTACTACTTATTTATTTTCTATACATTCTTTATTGAGGCTTATAGTATTTTTTATGTATCACTCTAAACTGCTGCTGCAAAATAACAATTTTCATGTTTATCTCAGTGATTAAAAAAACTAATTCTGATTTACTGTATGCTCTGTCCTAGTACATTGTGTGTATGAGAAAGTCTTGATCCCACTTCACAGCCTATGTACTTTCTAGCCCTGGGTGTCGCAAGAGTGAATGTCTGGCAACAAACCAAGACTTGAGTTGGGTGGGACTACAACCAGAGATCATGGGTTAAAGGTGAAAGGTGAAAAGTTTAAGGGGAACATGAAAGAAAATTTCTTCACTCAGAGGGTCATGAGAGTGGTGCGTGCAAGCTCAATTTCAATGTTAAGAGAAGTTAGATAGGTTTATTGCCTTTGCTGAATGATACTGGTGCTCTTTGGGTTTTTGCAACTCTCTGGAAAATTATGTAGTCATTTCCATCTAATTTCAGTTTAAATAGGCCAGCAGTTATTGAATTAACTTCCAACAGCAACACTGATTTTGGAAAAATGACCAGCTTATTCAGTTCTGATCATTGATTGATTGAAAATTGTAATATATTTGAACAATTACCTTAGTCTAGAATTAAACAGCACCTTTAGCTTAGTAAAACATTCTGAAATGCTCTGAGTATAATAAATGAGATGAATGAGGTAACTGTCTAAAAACTGCCAGATACATCAAGTTTAATTCTTAAAGTCTGTAAAGTATAAAAAGTAAAAAAAAGAAACACATGTCATTAGATACAATAGCTGTCATTGTCAATAAATAAAATGGTAAGCCTGTTGTGTGAGTACTTTTGTGTATGTGGGCAGCACGGTAGCATAGCAGTTAGCATAACATTACCACAGTGCCAACGATCAGTGATCAGGATTCAATTCCCTTCGCTGTCGACTGGAGCGCCCAGAGGAAGTCCATGAGGTCACGTGGAGAGAATATATGAACTCTTTAATAATTAAAGATTAATGATTAAGAACATCCAAACTCTTTAAAAATTAAAGATTAAAGGTTAGGTTGATTTGTCACATCTACATTGAAACATACAGTGAGTTTTTTTTATTCTACTTTCAGTGAAGGAGAAGGAAACAAAATAATAACGATCCATGGGAGACTCACTGAGGTCTGCTTGGAAAGAACTGTTGATTTTGGAAAGTTTCCATTGGTTTAGAAATCTGTAAATCCCATTCCATTGTTTAAGTATGAGAAGCAAAAAGGAAGTCAAGTAACTAGATACCTTTGGTTAGTTTGACTTGATTACTAGAATCTGGAATTCGCTATAACATGGAGAAGGTGTGAGAACACATGATATCTATATAAGATCATAAGGCAAATTAGGCCATTTGGACATCGAATCTGCTGTATCATTCAATCATGGGTGATTTATCATCTCCCTCAACCCTATTCACCTGCTTTCTCCCTGTAACCTTTGACGCCCTAACAAGCTATCAACCTCCACTTTAAATATACTCAGTGACTTGGTCTCCACAGATTCACTGGCCTCAGGCTAAAGATATTCCCCCTCATTCTATTCTAAAGAGATGTCCCTCCAGTCTGAGTCTGTGCCCTAGACTCTCCCACTATTGGAAACATTGTCTTTATATCCACATATGGAATTCCAGGTACAATTTAACTAAAGCTCCTTACTTAAAATGACCAAAAGTGCAAGTGAATACACTTGGAAAGCAATACACTGAGATCAAAGTCAAAATTGAGTTTATTGTCATATGCACAAGTGTAATGAAAAACATATTTGCAGCAGCATCACAGATACATAGCATCAGATAAGGAACATTTTCCAGAGGAACATAAATTAGATATCAATTATACACATTTTTTTACAAGGAAGGACAAGATTAAAACAAAAAAAAAGATTAGAAGAGGATAATAGCAGGGATGACAGCAGAACAGTGATAGCTGGAGTTTCTGGGAGCAGTTCTGAAGGCACAGGATAGATTAATCCCAAATAAGAAGTATTCTAAAGGGAGGATGAAGCAACCGTGGCTGACAAGGGAAGTCAAAGACAGTAAAAATACAAGAGAGGGCATACAGTAGAGCAAAATTTAGTGGGAAGCTAGAGGATTTGGAAGCTTTTAAAAACCAACAGAAGAAACTAAAAACGCAGTAATGAGAGAAAAGATGAAATATGAAGGTCTGTTAGTCAATAATATAAAAGAGGATACAAGAAGTTTTTCAGATATACTGTAACAGAGTAAAATACAGGTGAGAGTAGATATGGGACCTCTGGAAAATGGCACTGGAGAGGTGGTAATGGGGCAAAGAAAATGGTGGACGAACTTAATAAGTACTTTGCTTGCGTCAGTCTTCACTGTGGAAGTATGCCAAAAATTCAAGTGTGCTATTACTAAGGAGAAGATGCTTGGAAAGCCAAAATGTCTGAAGGTAGGTAAGTCGCTTAGACCAGTTGGGCTACACCTCAGGGTTCTGAAGGAGGCAGTTGAAGAGATTGTGGAGACAAAAGTTAGTGATCTTTTAAGAATCACTAGACTCTGGATTGGTCCTGGAGGACTAAAAAATTGCAAATGTCACTCCACTTTTTAAGAAAGGAGGGAGGCAATATACAGGCAATTATAGGCCAATTAGCCTGACATCAGTGGTTGGGAAGATGTTAGAGTCAATTATTAAGGATGAGGTTTCAGATTACTTGTGGGAACATGATAAAATAGGCCAAAGTCAGCATAGCTTCCTTAAGGGCAAATCTAACAGGCAGGATACACACTGGGGAGTTAGTGAATGTGATGATGTTTACTTGAATTTTCAGAAGGATTTTGACAAGGTGCTGCGCGTGAGGCTGCTAAATAAGATTAGAGCCCATGGCATTATGGGAAAGATACTGGCATGAAGAGAAAATTGGCTGATTGGAAAGAAGCAAAGTGTGGGAATAAAGGGGACATTTTCTGGTTAGCTACCCATGGCTAGTGGTGGTCTGCAGGGGTCTGTGTTAGGAGCGCTTCTTTTTGTGATGTATGTCAATGACTTTC